>NC_067245.2:69495195-69795412 GCF_019359855.2 Lolium perenne
GAGATTCAACATATAAGTTTGTTTATTTAAAAATAAGATTTATTTTTTCCGTTTGCAGTAGCTCAGAGCGAAATACACTGTTTATTGTCTGCAAAATAATCAAGATATCACATGTTTCTTGTACGGGGAGGCTGACATAGGGGACCCATGAGCCAGCAGCGTCGTCAACGTTTTAAAGACGACAGAGGATCGAAAGAAAAAATAAACCAAAAATCAGTTGGTAAAAAATCCAAAAAAAAGAAACATTTATCGTTCTGAGAGGATGACATGCGGGACCCATGAGGCAGCAGCATCCTCAACGTTTCCAAGGCGACACAGGATTTAAAAAAAAGGCAAAATAGCCAGAAATTAGAGGTCAAAATAAATCCAAGAAAGGAAAGGTTTATTGTTCATAGAGGCTGACATGTGGGACCCATGAGCCAGCAAAATCCTCAACGTTTCAAAGGCTGCAGGGTATCAAAAGAAAAAGGAAGTAGCCAGAAATTAGGGGTAAAAAATAACTCCAAGAAAGGAAACTTTTATTGTTCGTAGAGGATGACATGCGGGACCCATGAGCCAGCAGCTTACTCAACGTTTCAAAGGCGGCATGAGATCAAAAGAAAAAGGCAAGTGACAAAATATCAGGAGCCAAAGATAATCCAAGAAAAGAAACTTTATTGTACATAGAGGATGACATGAGGGTCCCATTTAGCAGTAGCGGTCTCAACGTTTCAAATACGGCTTGAGATCAAAGGAAAAAAGGAAGTTGATTGCACATAGAGGATGACATGCGGGTCCCATGAGTCAGCAGCTTACTCAACGTTTGCAAGGCGGCAGGGGATCGAAAGAGAAAAGAAAATAGCCAAAAATCAGAGGGTGAAAAAAATCCAAGAAAAGAAACTTTTATAGTACATAGAGGATGACATGCGAGTCCCATGAGCCAGAAGGTTCCTCAACGTTTTCAAAGGCGGTATGAGATCGAAAGAAAAAGGCAAGTGACCAAAAATCAGAGGGTGAAAAATAATTCAAGAAAAGAAACTTTTATTGTCCATAGAGGATGACATGCAGGTCCCATTTAGCAGCAGCGGTCTCAATGTTTCAAATACGGCTTGAGATCAAAGGAAAAAAGAAAGTTGATTGTACATAGAGGATGACATGCGGGTCCCATGAGCCAGCAGCTTACTCAACGTTTCCAAGGTGGCAGGGGATCAAAAGAAAAAGGAAATAGCCAAAAATCAGAGGGTGAAAAAATCCAAGTAAATAAACTTTTATAGTACATAGAGGATGACATGCGGGTCCCATGAGCCAGCAGGTTCCTCAACGTTTCAAACGTGGCATGAGATCGAAAGAAAAAAAGGAAAGTGACCAAATATCAGGAGCCAAAAATAATAATCCAAGAAAAGTAATTTTTATTGTACATAGAGGATGACATGCGGGTCACATTTTGCAGCAGCGGTCTCAGCGTTTCAATGTCGGCATGAGATGGAAAGAAAAAGGCAAGTGACAAATATCAGGAGCCAAAAATAATCCAAGAATTTTTTTTATTGTACATAGAGGATGACATGCGGGTCCCATTTTGCAGCAGCGTTCTCAACATTTCCAAGGCGACACAGGACCAAAAAAAGGAAGTAGCCAGAAATCAGGGGGTCAAAAAATCCAAGAAAATAAATATTTCAATTGGGCTGCATCTAGCCGTCTGGGCCTTCGAACTATCCTGCTGGACGCCTTTGGACTCGTACAATTTCAGCCCATTCCAAAACAGGAAAGTCCTATGCTTCGCAAAAACAAAAAACAAGGAGATTCAACATATAAGTTTGTTTATTTAAAAATAAATATTTATTTTTTCCATTTGCAATAGCTCAGAGCGAAATACATTGTTTATTGTCTGCAAAATAATCAAGATATCACATGTTTCTTGTACGGGGAGGCTGACATCGGGGACCCATGAGCCAGCAGCGTCGTCAATGTTTTAAAGACGGCAGAGGATCGAAAGAAAAAATAAACCAAAAATCAGTTGGTAAAAAAATCCAAAAAAAGAAACATTTATCGTTCTGAGAGGATGACATGCGGGACCCATGAGGCAGCAGCATCCTCAATGTTTCCAAGGCGACATGGGATTTAAAAAAAAAAGGCAAAATAGCCAGAAATTAGAGGTCAAAATAACTCCAAGAAAGGAAAGGTTTATTGTTCATAGAGGCTGACATGTGGGACCCATGAGCCAGCAGAATCCTCAACGTTTCAAAGGCGGCAGAGAATCAAAAGAAAAGGGAAGTAGCCAAAAATTAGGGGTAAAAAATAACTCCAAGAAAGGAAACGTTTATTGTTCATAGAGGATGACATGCGGGACCCATGAGCCAGCAGCTTACTCAATGTTTCAAAGGCGGCATGAGATCGAAAGAAAAAGGCAAGTGAAAAAATATCAGGAGCCAAAGATAATCCAAGAAAAGAAACTTTATTGTGCATAGAGGATGACATAGGAGTCCCATTTAGCAGCAGCGGTCTCAACATTTCAAATGCGTCTTGAGATCAAAAGAAAAAGAAAGTTGATTGTACATAGAGGATGACATGCAGGTCCCATGAGTCAGCAGGTTAATCAACGTTTCCAAGGAGGTAGGGGATCAAAAGAAAAAGGCAAGTGACCAAAAATCAGAGGGTGAAAAATAATCCAAGAAAAGAAACTTCTGTTGTACATAGAGGATGAAATGCGGGTCCCATTTTGCAGCAGCGGTCCCAACGTTTCAAATGCGGCTTGAGATCAAAAGAAAAAGAAAGTAGCCTGAAATTAGGGGGTTAAAAAAAACTCCAAGATAGGAAAGCTTTATCGTTCATACATGCTGACATGTGGGACCTATGAGCCAGCAGCTTACTCAATGTTTCAAAGGCAGCAGGGGATCAAAAGAAAAAGGAAATAGCCAAAAATCAGAGGGTGAAAAAAAATTTAAGAAAAGAAAGTTTTGTAGTACATAGAGGATGACATGCGGGTCCCATTTAGTAGCAGCCGTATAACCGTTTGAGAGGCGACACGAGATCGAAAGAAAAAGGCAAGTGACCAAATATCATGTGCCAAAAAAATCCAAGAAAAGAAAGTTTTACAGTACATAGAGGATGACACGCGGGTCCCATTTAGCAGAAGCGGTATCAGCGTTTGAGAGGCGGCACGGGATTGAAAGAAAAAGGCAAGTGACCAAATATCAGGTGCCAAAAAATCCAAGAAAAGAAAGTTTTATAGTACATAGAGGATGACATGCGGGTCCCATTTAGCAGCAGCGGTATCACCGTTTGAGAGGCGGCACGGGATCGAAAGAAAAAGGCAAGTGACCAAATATCAGGTGCCAAAAAAAATCCAAGAAAATAAAGTTTTATAGTACATAGAGGATGACATGCGGGTCCCATTTAGCAGCAGCGGTCTCACCGTTTGAGAGGCGGCAGGGGATCGAAAGAAAAAGGCAAGTGACCAAATATGAGGTGCCAAAAATAACTCCAAGAAAAGAAACTTGATTTCTCATAGAGGATGACATGCGGGTCCCATTTAGCATCAGCGGTCTCAACGTTTCCAAGGCGGCACGGGATCAAAAGAAAAAGGAAGTAGCCAGAAATCAGGGGGTCAAAAAAATCGAAGAATAGAAAGAATTTTGGTTCATAGAGGATGACATGCGGGACCCATGATCATGCATCGTAAACGGCTCGATCGGAGAGCGTTGAACGAGATGGCGCGATCGAGAAAAAAAAACAATGCTAGAGAGGCTGCCATCTGGGCCCTACATCCCTGGGCGGTGCGGATTTGCGTTGACTCGGCCGGCGAACCCAAGAATCCGTGATGCACCGCGTCCCGGGCCACCATAGGAGACGTTTTGGACGTTTTCATCGGGCTAGGTGGCCTCAAAAACGAGAAAAAAAAGTTTTGACATGCACAACGGAGAGACCAAAAATCGTCGGCCATGGTGCAGCAGCAACCACACCGCGACTTCAACTTCGTCAGCCATGGCAACTTTTCTTGTAGTGTTCACTTGGATCTCTTTGGGCCATCACATTATGATACTCTCGGTGGGAGCAAGTACGGACTAGTCATTGTTGATGATTACTCAAGATACTCTTGGGTCTTTCTCCTTAAGTCTAAGGATGAGACCCATAGAGAGTTCATCATCTTCGCCAAGAAGGCTCAACGTATGTATGAATCTGAGATCAAGGCAATAAGGACCGACAATGGCACCGAGTTCAAGAACTACACCATGCAAGAGTTTGTTGATAATGAGGGCATCAAGCATGAGTTTCAGCTCCATACACCCCTCAACAAAATGGTGTTGTTGAAAGGAAGAACCAGACCATTATTGAGACAGGAAGAACTATGTTGATTGAATTCAACTCACCCCATAACTTTTGGGGAGAAGCCATCTCTATGGTTGTCCACTACTCAAACCGGCTCTTCCTTCGCCCCATGCATAATAAAACTCCATACGAGCTTCTTACAGGTAACAAGCCAAATGCCATGTACATTCGTGTCTTTGGATGCAAATGCCTTGTTAAGAACAATAAGGGGAAGCTCGGTAAATTTGAAACTAGAACTATAGAGGGTACATTTGTTGGATATACGGAGAACTCTCACACCTATAGATACTACAACAAGTCCATTTGGATTATTGAAGTATCTTGTGACGTGGTGTTCTTGGAGGATAATGGCTCCCAAGTGGAGCAAGTTGTTCCATGTGTTGCAGGTAATGATGATGATCCATCTAGTGCCATCAAGCTTATGGGCATTGGACACATCCGACCCACAGAAGTTCATAATGATGATCAAGATGATGGAATAGAAGTATCAAGCTCAGCCCAAGTAGAGCCTAGCTCAACTCAAGCTGAGCCATCAAGTGCAACTCAAGATTTATCCTCTACTCAAGATGAGCCACATTCCGAAGAACAAGAAGAAAGCCCTCAACCCACTGAGCAAGACAATGATGATGATCAAGAAACATCCTCAACTCATGTTCAAGCTCAAGTTGTCCCTCATGATCAAGTATTAGCAAGAGATGAGTTTGTTGATCATGAAGGAACCATTCGGAAGATCAAGGCTGCTACAAGGGCAAGTGACATGAAAGTAGATCAAGTCCTTGGTAGCATCTCGAAAGGAGTGGTAACTCGTAGACACCATGCATTACTTATCACTTATTGTCAACACCATGCTTTTGTGTCTAGTTTTGAGCCACTCAAGGTACATGAAGCCTTGGTTGATCATCGCATCAATGTTATTGGGACCAAATGGGTATTCAAGAACAAGCAAGATGAGAATGGCATTGTCATAAGAAATAAAGCAAGGTTAGTGGCGCAAGGGTTTGCCCAAATAGAAGGTATGGATTTTGAGGATACCTTTGCGCCGTTAGCCTGTCTTGAAGCTATTCGTCTTTTGCTTGCATTTGCATCTTTCCACAATTTCAAACTATATCAAATGGATGTGAAAAGTGAATTTTTGAATGGTCCGCTAAAAGAAACTGCATATGTGGCTCAACCCCCGGGTTTCGAAGACCCACGCCGACCCAACCATGTGTACTTACTCCATAAGGCACTATATGGTCTCAAGCAAGCTCCACATGCTTGGTATGAGTTCCTTAGGGATTTCTTAATACATGATGGGTTTTGCATGGGTACGGTCGATTCCACCCTTTTCACCAAGCGGGTTAAAGGGGGTGGCTTACTTATATGTCAAATATATGTTGATGATATTATCTTTGGTGGAACTAACCCCAATCATAACAAAGCTTTTGAGCTATTGATGACTAGGAAATTTGAGATGTCCATGATGGGAGAGTTGAAGTTCTTTCTAGGCTTCCAAGTGAGGCAACTTGTAAAAGGCACCTTCATCTCTCAAGAAAAGTATGTGAAGGACATGCTCAAGAAGTTCAACATGACCAATGCAAGCCCAATGAAGACACCCATGTCCGTAAAGGGGCAGCTTGGCTCATGTGATGGTGAGAAGGATGTGGATATAAAGGTATACCGTTCCATGATAGGATCCTTGCTCTACCTTTGCGCTTCTAGGACGGATATCATGCTAAGTGTAGGGATGTGTGCTCATTTTCAATTTGCTCCTAAGGAGAGCCATTTGATGGCGGTCAAACGGATTCTAAGATACCTTGTTCTTACTCCTACTCTCGGGCTGTGGTATCCAAAGGGGTCAACCTTTGAACTCATTGGCTATTCGGATTCCGACTGGGCCGGTGATAAGGTTGACTGGAAGTCTACCTCCGGGGCTTCCCAATTTATTTGCCGGTCATTGGTGAGTTGGTCATCCAAGAAACAAAACTCCACCGCTCTATCCACCGCTGAAGCCGAATACATATCCGCGGCATCTTGTTGCACTCAGTTGTTATGGATGAAGAAAACCTTGAAAGACTATGGTGTGTCTCTTGGTACGGTGCCTCTTCTATGTGACAACGAAAGTGCAATAAAGATGCCAATAACCCGGTTATACATTGTCGCACCAAACACATTGACATTCGCCAGCACTTCCTACGTGACCATGTTGCTCATAGGGACATTGATCTCACTCATGTGGGGACAGCGTACCAATTGGCGGATATTTTCACTAAGCCTTTGGATGAAGCCCGGTTTGTGAACTTGAGAGGAGAACTTGGTATTCTTGATCCTAAAAACTTAGATTGAATAACTTCTTGCACTATATTCTTGCATTTATCTTGCTATCTATCTTAGAGGAGCAGCACATATGGGGATAGTCATCTTACCATGTCTTGGTATGATGCATACCTATGTGTGCAACATAAATAGACCCAATGTCATTATATGGACCCAAGCATGTCTCTTCGAGGTCTCATGACATTTGCGCTTTAACATAGGGGGGGTAATCCCCCGCCCCTCATTAAGCCTCAATTGCAAATTGATTTGACTATATAAGGCTAAATGATCTTATTGCAAACACTATTTCAAAATGATTTATGATTCTTGATATATATTTTGAATCATGCCCATTGTTGCTATTTACATCTTGTTTGGATTTCACTCCAATGGGTATGCCGAGAAAACCTTGTGTTTCCTACCCCATGTCTACGATCATCTCATCATACATCTATCTATCTATATGTACATGTCATCTTCTGAGCATACACACACAATTGCACAAAGAATAGGGGCAAAACGAGGCAAAGCAGTGTTGGCCCGTCACTGGCCCGGTCGGACCGGCCTCTGCGCCGGGCCACCCGGCCCCAGGCCCGGTCAACCGGGCGGCGTGCCGGTCGTGCGTCTGATTAAGTGGGGAGGAGGTTACCCCTTGGTGGTCTTCTTCCTCATTCCCCCCCTCCACCATAGACTCCATGAGCGCCGCCTCCCTCATCCCCACCTCTTCCTAGGGCTTTCCCACCACTAGAATCCTCTCAAACTTCACCCCACCGTAGTTTGGGCACATTGGCTCATCTCCACCAAGGGATTTGGTCTCTTTCAAGCCACACTTGGAGATCTTGAGGATTTGGCCCTCAAAACTTCTCTTGTTGTTCTCTTTGTTCCTTTGAGCAAGGAGGACCATGTCTTCGGGTAAATCCCTCTTTCATTCCCTCTCCTTCTCGTTTTCCTCACACATTGCATATTTTTTTGAGCAAATTTGAGAAAAATATTAGGATTAGGGTTAGGGTTTGTAAGTCCTCATGCCATTAGAGTGTCTCTCACCACTATGCACATGTTCCACTCTACAATGCTATAGTATATGTTCAAGTTTATGAGATTTTGCATAATTTTGTGGTTGAATTTCTGGGAAAACCTAACAAATCGACAGCACCCAGCCCTAGGCCCGGTCAACCGGCCGTCACACCGGCCGGTCTGGCGCGTAGCCCGGTCGACCGGATGACAGACCGGCTTGTCCGGTCTCTCGTCCGGTTGGACCGGACCGTACGCCGGGTTGCCCAGTTCTTCACACGATCCCGTCAAAACACTTGAATATATTCTATACTCTTTGGCCTCTTTATTTCTGATGACATGTACACTTATCCCACTGCTATCCTTGCTCTATTTGCTCATTCACAGGTGGTTCAAGTGATGATGGCCGTGGAACTGTTTCCAAGAGAGGTAGGCATGAGAGGCCTCCAGGGTGCCGTACTAGCTCTCGCTTGCCTTCAAGAGCACCTCAGAATACTGGTCCAGGTAGTTCAGCTGGAGGTAGAAGCAAGACATTTGCCAAGAGAAAGAAAGACAAGCATGCAGCTCAAGATGATGATCTTATTGAGAGAGTGCCAACATTCAATGTGGGCACAACACATCTTGCTGATTGGAGAAGAGTTAGAGAGGCGAATCCGTATCGGTTCGAGGAACGAACTTACACTGGTGGGGACAGGTTATTCTGGACCAACACTCAAGCGATCATATGGGAAGATTTCTACAACTCTAGAGAGTGTATGAAGAATGTTGTCATTGTGATGCCAAAGGCCATCAACAAGGAAGTGCTTACCATGCATGAAGCCACCAAGTACCGCTTTGTGGTTGATACCTTGAAGAGTATGGGGCCGTATGATCTTGTGTGCTTGAAGCCCGGTGATGAAAAGGGAGCTGGGCACTATTGTACAATCCTTGTCCGTCAATTCCATTGCACCGTGTTCTTTCATGATGATCCTGATCACACCATGACCTGGATGACTGGTAAAGAGAAGCACACTTGCAACTATCTTGACTTCTGTGAAGCCATGGGATTTGGTGGTGGCCGTGCTCACGGGTTTAATATTCACTCTCAGGATAAGTTCACTCATGGAGACATTGCTTTCTGCTATCCTTCAGAACCTACAGCTGGTCCTCCCACTATCTCTGGGATGTATTACTCCTATCTTGTGCTTGCCAAGCTATTCCGTGAGAATCTCATCAGCAAGTCAGGAGACTCAAGTGAATGTCGTGCCTACCACCTTAATCTGATGTACTATTGCCGTCCTGAGAACATTAGGACAATTGATGGTTGTGACCTCCTTTACTGTGAACTGAGGCGTTCTGTTCGGGACCGAATGACTCTAAACTATGCTCAGTATATTCAGCGGCTCATCAATAAGGTGGTGCCTTCTCCCAACAATAAGAAAGATCAACTGGTCAAGATGTGTAACATCCCAAGTTTTCAAAATTCAAAAAAAACATCATGCATTCATATCATCCTTGCATTTAAATGAATCACATGAAATAACGAAACCAAAGTGGCCAAACCCTAAAGATCATAAATCACATATTTGTTGTCAAATGGCCTATGTGCTATTTTATTTTGTTTTAACTTTCAAATTAGTTTAAAACATCTCTACTCTAGTCCCACAACAACCCTCTTATTTTTACATATTTTAGAAACAAATTTGAGGTCATTAAAAGTTATGAAATAAAATAGAAAAATAAAAATAGAAAACAAAAAAAAAGGAATCGGACCGAGCCGGCCGAAACTGGGCCAGCCCAGCCCGACCGCTCAGCCCAGCCTGCCAGGAAATGCGGCCCGCGCGCCCCTTCCTCACCCTCTCTCCTCTCTCTCACCGCCAGGCGGGCCCCACCCGTCATCCCCACCTCCAACCGCCCCGGCCACGACCTCCACGACCGCCCGCAGCACCCCGCCTCCCCCACTCGCCCCTCACTCCCCACGGCCCCAAACTCGGCCCCAAGCACACCCCTATAAAGCCCTGCACCCCCTGTCCATTTACCCTCTCTCCCCCACGCGAATAGCGCCGCCAGGCTGAGTAAATTTCTTGCCGGAGCACCGCCTCGCACCGCCGCCATCAGCCGCACACCACGGCCGCCCGAGGCCACGGCTGCGAGTGCCGCCACCACCGGCCGCTTCGCCTCGCTGAGCCGCGCCTCGGCGTCGTCTCCGCCGAGCCGGGGAGCCGCCGAAACGCTGCCGGTAACCACCGTCCGAGCCAGCCAAGGTGAGAGCTCCTCTCCTTATCCCCTCCCCCTCCTCTATTTAATCTGGACCATCCAGAAGGCATAGGATCTGATGGCCACGGTCCCTCTAGGGGCGATCCACGTGATCACCCGCGCAGCCAACCGCGTTGCGCCATGTGTCCTGCCCAGTCAGCAGCTTAGTCAGCACCCCTGTCAAATCTGTTTAAATTCGAATTTTAAATGTCAGATTTGTTGTCAAACTTGTAACATCAATTTAAAATCAACCGTAGGCCCAAATTTTACAAACTTTATATCGTTGCAAAGCTTACAACCTGTAGAATCCAAACATGCCATAATACTGTATAGGTTATGTGATCAATTTTGCACCATAATTCAAAACAGAGAATTAACCCTTTGACACTATAAAAATTGTGTAAATTAATCCAGTTGGCCAAAATTTACAAATTTGTAGTCTATGGAATCCTTAGAACATGTAGTTCATCATCGAACCAGAGTTTACCAAATTTGATACGTGCACAAACTTGCTTTTGCAAATCTATTCAAATTAGTAATCTGACAATAATTCAAATACTATAAACTATTTTTGAATGAATCCAATTGCTATATATAGTTTTGTATTACTGTACCCTATCCATAAATGTTGGGTTTATATTTTTACAAAAGATAAACACTTGTTGCCTGCCAAAACCCACCGGCGGGCAGCGGCCTGTCAACACAGTAGAGCCGGGAAGAGCCTAGAGCTGTGGCTGGCTGAGACCCCTCCGAGCGACGGCCCGCAATGCTCTTCTGGTCACACGCGGCGATGCGAAGTGCAAGGGCGTGCCACCTGACCTATACCTGGTCAGGAAGGTGATGGGGATGCCTCGCTTAGTTCCTGCATGGCATACACGTAAACATTAAATACGAGCCTCGATCGGCTCTCAGGTTATCCTGTGAATCGGCTCAAAGAGCCGATTCACCCATGATTCGTACGGGGTGCACGAATACTTGGTGATCCTGCTTGATCAAGATATAGCTAATGAGATCTACGATGATTTAGGGTTTTCACCGCATAATCGGATCATCCTACTCCAGGTTGGGCCTCGCGGCCACGCACGGTGCTCATAAGCCGATCCTAAACAAGGCCTAAAAACCAACATGACGTTGATCCTCGGAACATCCTGTTTAGGACTTGCGAACGCCACCCTACGTGCCGCTGGATCCTCCACCCCTTTGTAAGGCCTAACTATTGCAGATGTTAAACTAATCCTTGCAGAACAAGGAGCAATCATAACGGATCAGATCTACTAGACGATGAACAAGCAGGGTGCCGCCCCCACACCTGAGATAGGCGTGAGGGCGGCTAGACATGCAAGGGTTGCACTACGTAAGCATGTTATACGAAGAACTATGCTAACCCTAACACATCTATGATAACTACGTTGCCCTCCATCAAAGACGCTTCAGTACGGGCAACGCATGAACAACGTGGGGCTTGTGCTGCCTAGATCGCAAGATGCGATCTAGGCAGCATGTCGCTTACCTGATTGAAACCCTCGAGATGAAGGAGTTGGCGATGCGCCGAGATTGGTTTGTTTTGGGTTGAACGTGAGTTGTTGTTTATTCCATAAACCCTAGATACATATTTATAGTCCAGCGGACTTTCTAATTCAGGCGTGCACCTAACCGTGCACGGGTAAAACTCTAACTCCTAACTTAACATACGATCTAATATATTAGAGATAAATGGGCAATCTAGCCCAACTTCGCATATAAGGCCGATCTTCGTGTTCTCTCCAAATATAACCTTCAGGCTTATCTTGATCGTGGCCCACCTCCGATTTGGTCAAATTTTGGTGATAACACATGCCCCCCTGGTTTTGGAAATAACATTTCCAAAATCATCATGCTTTCCTTCGTCGGGTCATGTCATGATATAGCAGAGTCGTCGCAGCTTCCGTCATCATTATGCCCTGTCAGCTCTTCCGGAAAACTCGATAGCTCTGCATCACTTCCTTGGAAACTGTAATGGCGTTAAATTTCCGCCAAGCTCCCCATTATTCAACCGTGACAATCAATCAACCCTCTTCATCCTCTGATCTGGCCACCGACCTTTCTTTCCAATCTATTCCCCCAAGTGAGCCAATGTCGGAGTCCGAGTGGGACTTTAGTGAAGATGATGACGATGATGCAGAGGAAGAAAACTCCAGCCGAGGGCTAGAGCAGCGGTGACGAGGCATTCTCCAGAAACAGTGCCGGTGACAGCTGCGATGCTGACGACGAAGGTAGCGAGGACTAGTGACATAGCACCAGCAAGATGCGAGCAATCGGCTCTTCTTCTGTTCCTCTTTGAACCATCGGCTCTTCATTGCAACAAACCCTCCTCTGTTAATGAAGAAGTATTCTCCAATCAATTGTTTTGCCGATGGTCAAAGTCACGCAGTCTCCAAAGAGAGCCGACGGCATTGCATCGGTCTCCATTATAAAAATACGAGGAACGTAGACCTAACCGTCCTTCCAAACGGTAACCTGCGACCTCCATCTGAAAAGGCGAACTCAGATCCCCAAATCGCCGCCTGAACAGCTCCAACCCACAACCATCCACACAGATCTCGGCCACGCCGCCCCCGGCTCCTTCAACGCACCCCATGGCGGAATCATCCAACACCGATACCACAGCTTCCGGACTGAAGGTAATCTTCAACCCCCCTCTCGCTGTTCGACTTGACATGAGATTAATGGCAAACACCTGAATTAATGTTTCGCTCCGCTACTATTTTAGGCTTCAGATATCCTTCTGCCACACCCTTCTCTCGCAAATTCGATGTGCCTCGGTCCTCGTTCTTCTGAGAGTCCTGCCCTGTTAATTTCGTGTGAAGCTAACAGAATCCCCTTTGTGAGCCAAAACCTAGATCTAACTTCCTGGGCCGACTGCCTACGAGCCTGGCCTAATCCTCCTGAAGGTTGGGTGGCATGGTACAATAGAGTATCAAAATCCCACTATGCCACTTGGGAAACCATAGGGATAGCCGATGCTCTGTCACTATCATTATCTCCCCTTGAGAAGAACGAGAACATCTTGAAAGCCATCGGCTACTTCTGGTCTGATGCACTGAACTGCTTTATGTTTGGTCATGGCCCTATGACACCAACCTTACTGGATGTGGCTATGATCACGGGGCTGGACATTGCATCCCCCAGCCCTTCTGCATTCAAACTGCCAAAAGTCCCTTTCACCCTCTCCTCCAAAAAAGAGTGTACCAGCTGGGGTGCCTACCTCAATCGTTACATGAAAAACAAAGGCCCCGTGACAGAGAGGGAGCACACAGCCTTTCTGAATTTCTGGCTGGAGCACTTCATATTCTGCGGCCCATCACTTGCTCCTACCAAGAATTACCTCTCCCTGGCTTATGAACTTGCTAAAGGCACCCAACTCGGCCTAGGCAAACTATTCCTTGGAGAGATTTATCGATCCCTCCAACTGATGTCTGTCAAACTGTTCCATCGAAAGACAGTCAAAACTGGCGGCCCCTGGTGGTTCATTCAGCTTTGGGCACAACTATACTTCCAAAACCAGATACCAGACTTCCCACCACTGACCACCTGCACCTTTCCGGATGTGAATGGAAAGGAAATCCGATGCACCAGCTACGGCCAAGCCCTGTATGGTCTCCCGGGCAGCAGGCTGATCCCCAAGGAAGCAGCAGGGTGGTTCAAGATTTTCTTCCAAGGTCTGGACAACCCCCTGTTTGATCCTTATACTGAATCGGCAAACTTTGAAAACCCCGTCTCTTTCCGATTGGGTGACCTTGCCGATGATGCCGGCACACAGCATTTGTACTCCATCATGATTCGCCCTTGCTTCCTCCCTGTTGGCATGAGTACCTCAAACCGGATCACAAAGCCCGGTTATGAGTGCTACCAACCGGTAGTGGCAGCCCGACAGCTTGGTCTCGGACAGGTGCCTCCACACTTCTTCTTACATCATCTGACAGCAAGTAGAGCTGACCTGCCTGACATCATCACCGCCCAAAGGTGTTATACCTTCTTTGATGCTTTGGCCATCCCAATTCCTCACGACCTCCGCTTCTCCTCCACCACCGATGGTTTTGAAACTTGGTGGTCTATGTGGAAGACCCACGTCTTCCAGAAGGCTCTAGGACCACTGCTGAGAGAGCTCGACGCCGAGTATGACATCCCTGCAGACCAGGTACCATCAAGCATTTCCTGTACCCGCCTTATGGCGATTATCTGTGACCTAATCCTTTCTCCTGGCAGCAACAAGATGGTCCGGCTCCCACTCAAGCCGACGGTTCCCCTTTCGTGTTCCTCCCCCCTGCACCAGTGGTTCTCTTCTGCCAGAACTCGCCACCTCTGAAGAAAGTCATAATGCAGGGTCAGCCGATTTCACCGAAATCGGCTCCCAAGAGTAAAGCATTTTCGGGACCGGTTGCCCCCCGAGCCTCGACTCAGGCAAGGACGGTGGTGAGGAAGGTGGCTGCCAGAAAAACCCTGAAGCGTAAAGCTCCGGCTCACGAAAGCTTGCGTGTAAGTCGGTCCCGACCCTGCAGACGCTTGTCCGCTTTCAATCATTCGCTTATAGTACGCTCATGCTCTTTCCTACAGCCTTCCACTGAAGGAACCTCCAGCGGAGCTGAGGAAACCAGTCAAGGGGACTCAAGCTCGGGCAATTCCGAGAGGTCCACCACCCAAAGCCAGACGGCTTCACCAGCGCCGGCTCCCAAGGAAAAATCGATCACTGAACCTCCTGCCCCCCAAGCCCCAAACAGATCGGGGTCACGCACAAAGAAGCGCTGCGCCAAGAGGGCTCGCAAAAACCCACGACCCTCTTCATCAAGCCAGGAGGTCTCAGATGTAATCATCTTCTTGATCATACTTAATGCTTTCCCGTCGTTACGTACAGATCGGCTAATCATTTCCTCTTGCAGGCCGAAGAAACTTCCAGCGGAGACGTCGAGGAGATGCAGATGCCGTCCGCCACTCTGGACCTGGCCACCCCGGCGGTGGCGGCTGCCCAAATGGTTAACCCATCTTAGTCCGCAGAAAAGCCGATCGTCACTGCATCGGCTGTTCCCCCTTCCTTGGGAGAGGTATGTCTTTCCTCCTTGGCCCCATCAATTCCACCATTGCCTGCTAAACTCACTTTGTTTGCCCTGCCAGGGTTATGATCTCTCGAGCTTGCTCTCGTTCGATCCAGAATCCATCGAACCAACTTCTTCCAAGGCAGGTGGGGAGCCGATCCCTAGTACGGTCCGTGGTCCGCTCCAGCGTCTCAAAGATTTGCTTTCTGCCCCAACTGAGACTTTGATTGAAGATTCCGAGGAAGCCAAAGGCATTCTCGAGGATATCCAGCTTCATCTCCCTATGACCCTGCAAGTGAAGCTCTGGCCCGCTGTTACCCTGCCGGTCTTTAAGTCAAGGGTGCAATCGGCTCGCCAAAGGATTGCTCTTCGCCACTCCGAACTTCCGCTGAGGGCCGATATCGCCGAAAGATGTCGACGGCTTAATGAGAAGAAGGCTGCTCTGGACGCCAAGACGGATACTTCTGCTACTCGTGCTGAACTCGAGACCCTGCGCAAGGAGCTGGAGGATCTTGAAGAGAGGGTAAGGGTGACCAAACAGCTCATCCAGGACAAGGAAGCCCTTGTTGCCCGTTCTCAAGACGAAGCAAAAAGCCTCACGGCCGGTCTGAAGACCGATCTGGCTGAAATCCGTACCCTGAGCCATCAGCTGGTGACGGGTAAGGACGAGGATGACAAGGCTGAGATTGCTGAGGCGGATCGCGTCCGTGTCGACGCCATTCTCGCCCTCGGTGTGTTTCTTCAGTAGGGCCTTCAGAGACAAATGATGTTTCATTGGACTGGATCTTTCTGTACTTGCTACACCCCTTTTTTTTTACTGGCCGATTTTCCATCGGCTCCCGACATTTTCTTGCCCATGCGTCTGTCTGATAACCATATGCGCCTCCCCCGAGCCGAATCTGACAGGTGACTGCAGGTATCGGCTTTGTATTATGCCAATGCGCCATACTCGTACCTCGGCTCCGTTGGGATTCGTGTAGCCGACGTTTCTCCTGTTTTCGCCGGAGTCCCTGATGTTGTGGCCTGGTTCGAGAGTGCCCAGTTGCCACAATCTGGCACATACGTGCACGCGTATCCTTGAGGGATCTCCTTAGGCGCCTCAGTCAAGAACTGGTAGTCACTAGGGTCACCACCAATCTTGTAGACGACGAATGCCGGTGTAGCCGGCACTTCAGGTGGTGCTGCCAACGCATATGGCAGCGGTGGACGGGACTGGAGTGGCAACTCTCCTTGATGTGTCCCGAGAGCTGGTCCTGACGGCGAGTACTGGTGGCTCATGATCTCCTGGATCACGCGCAGAGCGAGACGCTCCAACACGTTGACCAAGTTTTCAGAGTGGCGGTGTAGTGAGTGAGCCACCAAGTAGTTGATCTCCTGCCGTAGGCCCCTGGTGCGTTCCTCCGACGGGGCAGAGAGATCTATCCCATCGAGTGCACCTTGCGGTGAGAATCCCTTCCATCTGATGCCATGGGAACGGGTTCTCTGAAAAGAGCCGATGAGGTCGGCTTCGAGGGTGACCTTGATCTCGTCATATTTCTTCTTGAGCTCGTCAGGCAGCTCCTCGTAGGTGACTGGCGTGCCGTCCGCCGCCATCTCAGATGTAGATGGCGATGTGGTTGATGTAGACGATGGTCCCACCGGGCGTGCCAGAATGTGTTGCCTGCCAAAACCCACCGGCGGGCAGCGGCCTGTCAACACAGTAGAGCCGGGAAGAGCCTAGAGCTGCGGCTGGCTGAGACCCCTCCGAGCGACGGCCCGCAATGCTCTTCTGGTCACACGCGGCGATGCGAAGTGCAAGGGCGTGCCACCTGACCTATACCTGGTCAGGAAGGTGATGGGGATGCCTCGCTTAGTTCCTGCATGGCATACACGTAAACATTAAATACGAGCCTCGATCGGCTCTCAGGTTATCCTGTGAATCGGCTCAAAGAGCCGATTCACCCATGATTCGTACGGGGTGCACGAATACTTGGTGATCCTGCTTGATCAAGATATAGCTAATGAGATCTACGACGATTTAGGGTTTTCACCGCATAATCGGATCATCCTACTCCAGGTTGGGCCTCGCGGCCACGCACGGTGCTCATAAGCCGATCCTAAACAAGGCCTAAAAACCAACATGACGTTGATCCTCGGAACATCCTGTTTAGGACTTGCGAACGCCACCCTACGTGCCGCTGGATCCTCCACCCCTTTGTAAGGCCTAACTATTGCAGATGTTAAACTAATCCTTGCAGAACAAGGAGCAATCGTAACGGATCAGATCTACTAGACGATGAACAAGCAGGGTGCCGCCCCCACACCTGAGATAGGCGTGAGGGCGGCTAGACATGCAAGGGTTGCACTACGTAAGCATGTTATACGAAGAACTATGCTAACCCTAACACATCTATGATAACTACGTTGCCCGCCATCAAAGACGCTTCAGTACGGGCAACGCATGAACAACGTGGGGCTTGTGCTGCCTAGATCGCAAGATGCGATCTAGGCAGCATGTCGCTTACCTGATTGAAACCCTCGAGATGAAGGAGTTGGCGATGCGCCGAGATTGGTTTGTTTTGGGTTGAACGTGAGTTGTTGTTTATTCCATAAACCCTAGATACATATTTATAGTCCAGCGGACTTTCTAATTCAGGCGTGCACCTAACCGTGCACGGGTAAAACTCTAACTCCTAACTTAACATACGATCTAATATATTAGAGATAAATGGGCAATCTAGCCCAACTTCGCATATAAGGCCGATCTTCGTGTTCTCTCCAAATATAACCTTCAGGCTTATCTTGATCGTGGCCCACCTCCGATTTGGTCAAATTTTGGTGATAACAACACTACAGTACCTATTTTAGTTGATGTATATGCATTGTTAATTGATTAATAGCGTTATAAATAAAACTCTAATAAAACAAATACAACCAGAGATCATTAACACCATTCTAAATACAAGACGACACTAAATACAACATTTTCACATCACCCCTATGTGTGAAATTAAATAGTGCATATCGTGCATGCATACATGTCTATGGGTGTGCACTTTGAATGTTATGTTTATTTGGATTCTATTTGTTTGTTTAGATTGTGAAGGAGGTCAGAGCTACACTTGCGATTGTTGCGCGTGTGTTGGTTGCTTTGATCAAGGAAAATGACATTCAAATCCTACCTACTTCATATTATGCATTAGTGTTTTTAAACTAGTATGCATGGTAGGGTTTTGTTTTCAAAGTAAAGTATTATGCTATGCTAGCAAACCTAGTAGTGTGTAGCCACTCCTGAACCCACTGCTAGAAATGCTTAGTTGCCTAGCAACATCAAATGCCAATGTTGTTTCATTGTTTTGGTTGTAAATGTTTGAAAATTAAAATTAACAACCTCAATGAAACACCTGGGTGGAATGGTATTGATTAGTGGGTGGCTACTCAGGGCCACACACCTAGTGGATGTAGCCAGGGGTGTGGTCGTTTTCACTTGAGGGTGCACAGAAGTTGAGTGGCTACTCAGGGCCACATACCTGGTGGATGTAACCAGGGGTGTGGTGGTTGTCACCTGAGGGTTCACTTGTGGTTGGCCACTCAGGAACAAAGAGATTACCAAGTCGTCCATGTTTAGATAGCTTCCAGTGCAGCCTTATGGTATTATGAGCTCTGCCAGGATTATTAAGTTGTGAGGTTCAACTTGTTTGCTAGACATTCTGATGTGGCTGCGGCCAAGTGGGAATGGGTCTAGCTGGTATGGTTGAATTCTCCTTCTGAAAGATCTTGTCTCATTCTTCTCTCTGGGTAGAATGGGTCGTAAGGTGAAAGTGCACAACCTCTCGAGAGTTAAACCTAAGATCTTAGCCGTGTCCGCGGTTATGGACAATTTGAGCTCTTGGACAGGGAATGCACGGAAGAATCTCAACACCTTTTCTAAATGATTAAAATTGTGTAATCAACTCTTTAAAAACTCATGGTGGATGTAACCATGTGAATTCTTTAAAAACTCATGGTGGATGTAACCATGTGAATTCTTTTAAAACTCATGGTGGATGTAACCATGTAATTTCTTTAAAAACTCATGGTGGATTTAACCATGAGGCTGTTTATAATATCAATCAAAGGTTTTACAAAATGTTTTGTTTTAAACAAAATATAGGATAAAATTAGCCAAGACTCCACTAGCCAAATATCATGTAGTTAGTCTTTCACAATTGCCACCAAATAAGTGTCATTTGCCAGTACATCATTGTACTGACCTCCATTCGTGGGGCTGCATATTCAAACGTGCATGTTCATCTGAAGAAGATTATTAGGTTGAGTCTCGAGTCTACATTGCAACATGTCTGCCTGTGGCACATGATGAAGATGGAGGCTCCATGCTATTTTTGTTCCGTTGTGTTAGATAATTTGAACTTTATTTGAAGGCTAGTCATCTCGACTATGCCAGTTGTATCTTCCCTTATTTGTCGTACCGGATCATTACGTTGTAATTATTGAATACTATTGCTATGAATGCTATATTTTGTACTATGGTTCTATCAGTGATCCAGGGAGTAGCACTGAACACATGTGTTCTACCTTTTTAAAAAGGTGGGGCATTACAGAATGGTATCAGAGCATAGTGTTTCCTGTAGGATCGAGACCCTAAGTTTGGATTAGAAATAGGAAGACCCTAGGATGAAAAATCTATCTAATCTTGTTTCTATAGAAAAAAATGTGTACCTTGTGAACTTCTAGTACTCTCATCTATTCCATCTTCAAAAATGTTTTCCTCTTTCCTTAGATAACCTAAATCATGAAGACCATGAAGGAAGACGAGCAAGTAGCCATATTCTTTCAGGACATGTGAACTAGTGCATTGGCGAGCCTCAAACACCGTTTCGTCCTGGGATCCCGCGAGTCCCAGGGCGAAACCCTAGTCCGCCGCCGCCGCCAGCCCCGTCCTCCTCTCCCCCGCCTCGCCGCCGCCAGGAGGCGCCACCGGGCAAAGCTCGGTCGGCGTCGGCGGCGGCGGGGCGCCTTCTCTCCTCCTCGCGGTGATGGCGGCGCGGGCGGCATCGGTGAGGGAGGCGCGGCGCTGGGCAGGGGCGTGGCGGCGCGGCTGTTCGACGGTGGCGCGGCGGCTCGCAGGATGTGCGTGCTCGGGCGGCGGCGGCTTCCGCGGAAGCTTCGCCACGGCGGGCGGCGCAAGCTCGGCCCGATGCGGTCTGATGGAGGCGGGCGGCGCGGCACGAGGGTGGGCGTCCACGACGCCCGGCGGTCGGGCGGCGGCGCTACGACCTGTGAGTGGAGCCGGACGGGCAGCGCGGCCAGGGCGGCCGCCTCGCGCGCGGGCCGGGGCAGGGGCCCCGGGACCGGCCGAGCCCACCAAGTCCCCAGATCTAGTGCCACATGCAGCCATGGGGCTGCAGGTGCTGCTCTGGCCACTTCCAGGTCCGTGGTGGTGCTGCTGGCCAACGAGCGCTCTTGGAGGCGGATCCCTTGCTATGTGGTCCTCCGGACTCCCTCGGATCTGCGGCGGGCGGAGTTTGGATGTCGGGGCGGCGGCCCTGGACGGTGGGTGGCGACGTCGACCGGAAGGCGGGTGGCATTCGCGGGTGCTGGCCGATCTCCTTGGCCGTGTGGATGGTGAGGAGTCGGTGGGTGGCTGGGTGCGGCGTGGTCATGCTCCGGCGCGTTCTTCGTCTGTTCGTTGGCGTCTCCACTTTCCAGTCTCTCTGCGCCAGATACGGCATGGTTGGTCCTCGGACTGCCCGTTCTGCATCCGTGCGAGTTTGGTGGGGAGCTGCCGGGGGAAACTCTTGGCTGGCTCGGTGCCAGCCACATCGGCAGCGACGATTCTATCACCGTTCTCCTTCTTGAAGGGCTGGTGAGGTAACCCTCCCCTATTCCTCTTCTTCCCGGGTGAAAACTCAGGCTACGGCCGGGCGACGATGGCGCAATGCGTCGTTCTCCTCCTTGGAGGCGCCGCTTTGGGTTGAGGGGACAGAGGGCTATCGGTGTGGTGACAATAACGGTGGTGCGGTTTGGGTGTGTCTTTGGTGAGGCCTTTGGCGGCAGTCAGCAAGTTCAAGGCTTTTTTGGGCGCTCAACCACCTCTATGTTCTGTGTTGGCCGATGAGATGGGAAGGGTTCCTCCTTCGGCGGCAGCAAGGCGAGGCGGTCTTGGAGCCGGATCTTCATCTCTTTGATGCTGGTGCTTCTCCTCTTCGCTTGGCACGTCTCTTTCCGTCCGCGGCAGTTCTCCGTAGCTTGTACTTGCGGGCTCTTTGGTGGCGCTGCCGAGTGGAATTCTCTGTAGTTCCTCTAGGGCTTTGCCTCTTTCTTTTACCTTGTTCAAGTTTGTGTAATCAGCACCATTGTATCCTAGCCGGTTGATGGCTTTATTAATTTAAAGCTGGGCTCTCGAGCCTTATGTTTAAAAAGTAGCCATATTCTTTAGCTTGTTAAGGTAGTCAAGAGGCATTAGATGACCCCATTAACTCAAATGTATTCCGTTGCATTCTGTTGTATTGCCCTACTACCAGATGTATGGCAGTACCAATGAGACTATGCGTATTTTTGAACCTTGTGACTTATTAAAGAAAGTTTGGAAATTCTTGTTTTTAAATGTTTTTGTTTGGTTGTGTGACTTGTTTGTGCATGGGTAGGAAATTTTATTCCCTAGACCTGTCTATCTTGCTTCTCATCTATGCTAAAACAACCACAAATGCCGCCAAGACGTGATCCAACCCAACTGGTAATTTTGGAATCCCAAGGTGGGGATGTTATCTTGAGAATGGACTGGATGACTACCTATAGAGGAGTCATAGATTGTGTTAGTAGATCAACCACACTCACTACCCCTGAAGGAAAAAGGATTCGATTCAAATCCCAATTGAATGTTGGAGATTTTAGGCTAAACAACCTTAAGGGGGTTAGCCTAGATCGAGTGCATATAGTGAAGGAATACCCCGATGTCTTTCCTGAGGAGTTACCAGGAATGCCCCCAGACAGAGAAGTGGAGTTCCTTATCGACTTGCTTCCGGGCACTGGCCCTGTAGCAAAGAGACCTTATCCCATGTCCACTGAAGAGTTGAAACAACTCAAGAAACAGTTAAAGGAACAGCTAGGAAAAGGATTTATCAGAGAAAGTTCATCCCCGTGGGGAGCACCGGTTCTGTTTGTTGAGAAAAAGGACAGGAGCCAACGATTGGTTATGGATTACCGTTCGCTGAATGAAGAAACCATCAAGAACAAGTATCCATTACCCAGAATCAATGATCTGTTTGATCAGTTAGAAGGAGCTAGTGTATTTTCCAAGATCGATCTTTGGTCTGGATACTTTCAACTCAAGATTAGGGAGCAGGATATTCCCAACACAACCATCGTCACTAGATATGGCTCATACGAGTACACGGTGATGCCTTTTGGCTTAACCAATGCTTCGTCATACTTCATGAATATGATGAACAAAGTGTTCATTGAATTCCTTGACAAGTTTGTCGTAGTCTTCATTGACGACATACTTATCTATTCCAAGAGCAATGAAGAACATGAGAAACATCTTCGTTTGATATTGGAGAAACTTCGAGAACACCATCTATATGCCAAGTTTAGTAAATGTGAGTTCTGGCTCAGTGAAGTAGGATTTCTTGGACACGTCATATCCAAGGAAGGAATTGCTGTGGATCCATCCGAGGTAGTTGCGGTGACAGAATGGGACCTCCGAAGAATGTTGGAGAAATTCACAGTTTCTTAGGATTGGCAGGTTACTACAGAAGGTTCATTGAGAATTTCTCCAAGATTGCAAAACCAATGACAGAATTACTGAAGAAAGAGAGGAAGTTTGCCTGGACTGAAGCTTGTGAAACTAGTTTCTAGGAGTTGAAGAAGAGATTAGTGTCTGCACCAATCATGTGCTTACCTGATCTGGAGAAAGAATTCCAGGTCTACTGTGACGCTTCTCGTCAAGGACTAGGAAGTGTGTTGATGCAGGAAGGCAAGGTAGCAGCCTACGCTTCCACGCAACTCAAGAAGCATGAAGTAAATTACCCCACACATGATATTGAGTTGGCTTCAGTGGTTCATGCATTGAAAACCCGGAGACACTATTTAATGGGGAAACGATGTGAGATATTCACCGATCACAAGAGTTTGAAGTACATCTTCACCCGGAAGGAATTGAACATGAGACAAAGGAGTTGGTTGGAACTCATCAAGGATTACGATCTGAGTTTGCAATACCACCCTGGTAAAGCAAACGTAGTGGCTGATGCTTTAAGCCATACGGTTTATGTGAATTGCCTATCAATGGAAGAATTACATGAAGATCTGTGCAAGGCACTGAAGGACCTCAGTTTGAAAGTAGTACCAGAAGGCTTTATAGCGTCGCTGATAGTACAACCTACACTGATGGATAGAATAAAAGAAACCCAGAAGGGAGATGAAGATATAGAGAAGATAAAGGAAAACCTGAAGGAATATAAGGCCAAAGGTTTTAGTGAAGATGAGAAAGGAACCGTTTGGTTTGGAAAATGGATATGCATAGCCAATGACCCTGAACTTAGGAAGCTGATATTTCAGGAAGCTCATGAGACACCCTATTCCATTCACCCCGGTAATACCAAGATGTACATGGACTTGAAGGAGAGATTCTGGTGGAACAACATGAAGCGAGACATCGCAGAGTATATAGCCAAGTGTGATGTGTGTAGCAGAGTAAAGGCTGAGCACCAGAAACCAGCTAGATTATTGCAACCGTTGAAGGTTCCAAACTAGAAATGGGATCAAATTGGTATGGACTTTATTACTGGATTACCCCGAACAAAATCAGGGTATGATTCGATTTGGGTTATAGTGGATCGTCTGACAAAGGTAGCTCACTTTGTGCCAGTAAAGACCACTTATACCAGTGCTAAGTTAGCAGATATCTACATGAAAATAATTGTATGCCTACATGGTGTTCCTAAGAGTATTGTGTCTGATAGAGGTACCCAATTTACCTCACATTTCTGGAAACAACTACATGAGTCCCTAGGAACCAAACTGGAGTTCAGTACAGCTTTTCACCCTCAAACAGATGGTCAGACTGAGAGAGTGAATCAGATCTTAGAGGACATGTTGAGAGCTTGTGTTATAGACTATGGATCCAGTTGGGATGATAGTTTACCCAATGCAGAATTTTCTTACAACAACAATTATCAAGCTAGCATTGAAATGTCACCGTTTGAAGCCCTGTATGGAAGGAAGTGTACCACACCACTGCTGTGGAGTGGAGTAGGAGAAACAAGTTTCTTTGGACCTGATATTATCTAAGAAGCAAAAGAAAAGGTTAGACTGATCAAGGATAGACTGAAGATAGCACAGTCTAGACAAAAGAGCTATGCTGATAATAAGAGAAGAGATGTTTCGTATGAAATAGGCGATAGAGTTTATCTCAGAGTATCACCCCTTCGAGGTGTCAAAAGACTTCGAATCAAGGGAAAGTTAGCCCCTAGATTTATTGGACCTTTCAAGATCTTGTCCCGTAAAGGAGAAGTAGCTTAATTATGAGATTGAACTGCCAGAGATTCTTTCAGCCGTGCACAATGTGTTCCATGTCAGTCAGTTAAAGAAATGTCACCCTGAGATGTCAGAGACCCCGTTGAAGGATACAGTACCCCTCGAGGAAGTTTATTTGGAAAGTGACCTGACCTATGAGGAGAAACCAATCAAGATCTTGGAAAGAGCTGAAAGGAATACTCGTACCAAGACTATCAAGTTCTGCAAGGTTCAGTGGAGCCACCATACTAAGGAAGAAGCAGCTTGGGAGCGTGAAGAAAATCTTCGAGAAGATCACCCTCACCTAATTGCTAGCCTTTCCGAAGCCCGAGGACGTGCTTCATCTTAAGGGGGTTAGTTTGTAACATCCCAAGTTTTCAAAATTCAAAAAAACATCATGCATTCAGATCATCCTTGCATTTAAATGAATCACATGAAATAACGAACCCAAAGTGGCGAAACCCTAAAGATCATAAATCACATATTTGTTGTCAAATGGCCTATGTGCTATTTTATTTTGTTTTAACTTTCAAATTAGTTTAAAACATCTGTACTCTAGTCCCAAAACAACCCTCTTATTTTTACATATTTTAGAAACAAATTTGAGGTCATTCGGAGTTGTGAATCAAAAGTTATGAAATAAAATAGAAAAATAAAAAGAGAAAAGAAAAAGAACAAAAAAAAGGAATCGGACCGAGCCGGCCGAAACTGGGCCAGCCCAGCCCGACCGCTCAGCCCAGCCTGCCAGGAAATGCGGCCCGCGCGCCCCTTCCTCACCCTCTCACCTCTCTCTCACCGCCAGGCGGGCCCCACCCGTCATCCCCCACCTCCAACCGCCCCGGCAACGACCTTCACGACCGCCTGCAGCACCCCGCCTCCCCAACTCGCCCCTCACTCCCCACGCCCCCAAACTCGGCCCCAAGCACACCCCTATAAAGCCCTGCACCCCCTGTCCATTTACCCTCTCTCCCCCACGCGAATAGCGCCGCCAGGCTGAGAAAATTGCTCGCCGGAGCACCGCCTCGCGCCGCCACCATCAGCCGCACATCGCGGCCGCCCGAGGTCACGGCTGCGAGCGCCGCCACCACCGGCCGCTTCGCCTCACCGAGCCGGGGAGCAGCCGAAACGCCGCCGGTAACCACCGTCCGAGCCGCCGCCGCCGCGCCATCACCGCCGGCCGGCAAGGTGAGAGCTCCTCTCCTTATCCCCTCCCCCTCCTCTATTTAATCTGGACCGTCCATAAGGCATAGGATCTGACGGCCACGGTCCCTCTAGGGGCGATCCGCGTGATCACCCGTGCAGCCAACCGCGTTGCGCCACGTTTCCTGCCCAGTCAGCAGCTTAGTCAGCACCCCTGTCAAATCTGTTTAAATTCGAATTTTAAATGTCAGATTTGTTGTCAAACTTGTAACATCAATATAAAATCAACCGTAGGCCCAAATTTTACAAACTTTATATCGTTGGAAAGCTTACAACCTGTAGAATCCAAACATGCCATAATACTGTATAGGTTATGTGATCAATTTTGCACCATAATTCAAAACAGAGAATTAACTCTTTGACACTATAAAAATTGTGTAAATTAATCCAGTTGGCCAAAATTTACAAATTTGTAGTCTATGGAATCCCTAGAACATGTAGTTCGTCATGGAACCAGAGTTTACCAAATTTGATACGTGTACAAACTTGCTTTTGCAAATCTATTCAAAATAGTAATCTAACAATAATTCAAATTCTATAAACTATTTTTGAATGAATCCAATTGCTATAGTCTTGTATTACTGTACCCTATCCATAGATGTTGGGTTTAGATTTTTACAAAAGATAAACACTACAGTACCTATTTTAGTTGATGTATATGCATTGTTAATTGATTAATAGCGCTATAAATAAAACTCTAATAAAACAAATACAACAGAGATCATTAACACCATTCCAGAGGACACTAAATACAACATTTTCACATCACCCCTATGTGTGAAATTAAATAGTGCCTATCATGCATGCATACATGTCTATGGGTGTGCACTTTGAATGTTATGTTTATTTGGATTCTGTTTGTTTGTTTAGATTGTGAAGGAGGTCAGAGCTACACTTGCGATTGTTGCGAGTGTGTTGGTTGCTTTGATCAAGGCAAGTGACATTCAAATCCTACCTACTTCATATTATGCATTAGTGTTTTTAAACTAGTATGCATGGTAGGGTTTTGTTTTCAAAGTAAAGTATTATGCTATGCTAGCAAACCTAGTAGTGTGTAGCCACTCCTGAACCCACTACTAGAAATGCTTAGTTGCCTAGCAACATCAAATGCCAATGTTGTTTCATTGTTTTGGTTGTAAATGTTTGAAAATTAAAATTAACAACCTCAATGAAACACCTGGGTGGAATGGTATTGATTGGTGGGCGGCTATTCAGGGCCACACACCTGGTGGATGTAGCCAGGGGTGTGGTGGTTTTCACCTGAGGGTGCGCAGAAGTTGAGTGGCTACTCAGGGCCACATACCTGGTGGATGTAACCAGGGGTGTGGTGGTTGTCACCTGAGGGTTCACTTGTGGTTGGCCACCCAGGAACAAAGAGATTACCAAGTCGTCCATGTTTAGATAGCTTCCAGTGCAGCCTTATGGTATTATGAGCTCTGCCAAGATTATTAAGTTGTGAGGTTCAACTTGTTTGCTAGACATTCTGATGTGGCTGCGGCCAAGTGGGAACAGGTCTAGCTGGTATGGTTGAATTCGCCTTCTGAAAGATCTTGTCTCATTCTTCTCTCTGGGTACAATGGGTCTGTTGCGGTCAGAAACCCACCGGCGAGCAGTGACGGGCAACGCAGGAGAGCCGGAGCAACTTAGGGCTGCGGCTGGCCCTGGTCCCTCCGAGCGACGGCCCGCAAAGACTCCGGCACGCACGTCCGATGCTGGTGCAAGGGCGTGCCACCTGACCTATACCTGGTCAGGAAGGTGATGGAGATGCCTCGCTTAGTTTCCTGCATGGCATACACGTAAACATTAAATACGAGCCACGATCGGCTTTCAGGTTGTCCTGTGAATCGGCTCAAAGAGCCGATCCACCCATGATTCGTACGAGGTGTACGAATATATGGTGGTCCTGCTTGATCAAGATAAAGCTAAAACGATCTATGACGATTTAGGATTTTCACCGCATAATCGGAACGTCCTACTCGTGATTGGGCCTCGCGGCCGCGCACGGTGATCGTAAGCCGATCCTAGACAGGGCCTAAAAACCAACACGAGGTTGATCCCCGGAACATCCTGTCTAGGGCTAGCAAACTACACCCTACGCGCCGCTGGATCCTCCAACCCTTTGTAAGGCCTAACTATGCAGATATTAAACTAATCCTTGAAGAACAAGGAGCAACCATAACGGATCGGACCTACTAAATAATGATCGAGCGGGGTGCCGCCCCTACACCTAAGATAGGTGTAAGGGCGGCTAGATGTCTAAGGGTTGCACTACGACAGCATATGATACGAAGAACAATGCTAACCCTAACACATCTAAGATAACTACGTTGCTCGCCATCAAAAAGGCTTCAGTACGAGCAACGCATGAACGCATTTAATAAACTTGTACTGCCTAGATCGCAAGGCAGCATGATGCTTACCCGGAAGAAACCCTCGAGACAAGGGAGTTGGCGATGCGCCTAGATTGGTTTGTGGTGAACGTGATTGTTGTTTATTTCATAAACCCTAGATACATATTTATAGTCCGTAGACTTTCTAACGTGGGAATAATCCCCACCGTGCATGAGACAAACTCTAACTAACCGACACGTATCCTACTATATTACAGATACACGGGCAAACTAGCCCAAACTTTGCATAACAGGCCGATTCACGTATTTCTTCCATGTATATTCTTCAAGTCCATCTTGATCGCGGCCCACCTCTGACTCAGTCAAATTCTGGTGATAACACATGCCCCCCTGGTTTTGGAATTGATAATTCCAAAATCACTCTGATTTTCTTCGTCGGGTCATGTCGTGGCAGAGCAGAACCGTCGCAGCACCCTTCATCATGATGCCCTGCCTTCTCAATTTCTCCGCGTGATTTGACCGTTGTTTTCTTTTCTTCTTTTTTGGGCACCGCCTCCTTGGAAACTGCTGTGGCATTGAATCTCTACTATATCCCCTTTATTTAACTGCCCTGAACAGTTCGCCACTTCATCCCCTTGCTCTGTTCTGTCCATCGGCACCCAAAAATCCTCCATCTCCCGTAGCCATGTCTTCTTCTTCTTCCTCCTCCGCCTCGTCGGATCTTTCTTCCCAGTCCCTTTCCTCTTCGTCCTCCTCCACTTCGTCAGTCTTCGCCGACTCTTCCTCATCTCGCGAGCCGACGCCGGAGTGGGGCTCGCTGGCGGCGCACGACATCCTCGCCGCATCGGAGTGGGACAAGGAGGAACACGATTCCTCCATCTGGTCCGAGGATGACAAATCCTTGACCGACGGAGAGGACGACCTTCAATTCCTTGTCGAGGGGGAGGAGGAGGCGGAGAGCGAGGATGACCGCTTCTCCTGGGACGATTTCACCTCCTCCGAAGAAGAGGCGGAGGAGGACGACGATGACTACCTCGAAGGCTACCCACCGGCGAAGCGCCTCCGCGCCTGGTGGGACGACGACAGCGATGACGACGAGGAGGAAGATGAGGCTCCCGTAGAAGGCTACGAGAGCTCCGATGAGGAGCCTATCAGCAGCTGCGCCGGCGGCAGCGACGACGACGACGAGGGCAGCAACGGTCCTTAGATTAGGGACTAGTAGTAGTAGTCGGCTTTTGTTCTTTCTTCCCTGAGCAATCGGCTCTTTCTTTGCAAGAAATACCTCTATTAATGAAGAAAATATTCCTCAATTAATTTTGCTTTCTTGTCAATTTCACCGATCATCGAACAAAGTCACTGTACAGAGAGCCGATGGCAGGGCATCGGCTTGCACTATAAACGCGATTTGAGGTCAAGCCGTTGCCTATTCACGCGGACCAACAGGTCTAACTCACATGCAAACCATCCTCCAACCTTAAAACACGCAGACTGAACTCCTCAGCAACTCACTAGGAGATTCATCCCAAATATCATGATTTCTGGTCTAAACCGATTCCGTTAACCTGCTTAATTGAGCTTATTCCTCTAGAGTCGATAGCAAGGTATCGGCTTTATTATTCTGAAGTCGATGCCCGTGCATCGGCTGTACTCGCATACTGTTGTCTCCGCATGTTTTCTCAAGTTGATGTCTGCGCATCGGCTATGATTGATTTTTTTTTTAACTGGCCGATTTAAAATCGGCCTCCATACCTCACTGCCCATCATCCCACATGCTTGGGAAATACTTCTTGAGGTGTTGACCATTGACGGCTACTGGGAACTTAACGCCGTCCAACTGCTCCAGCATGTATGCATTACCTTTCAAGGCCTGGACAACTTTGTACGGACCGTACCAATTAGGAGACCATTTGCCACATGCTTTGTCCTTGGTTCCTAATGGCAACACAGCTTCCCATACTAGATCACCAACTTGAAACTCCTTTGGTCTAACCTTCTTATTGTATGCACGAGCTACCCTGGCTTTGTTCTCTTTAATCTTCTCCAACGACCAAAGTCTAAGTTCTATTGCGTCCTCAATAGTGTCACTCATCAAAGCTGCATATTCTTCAGCTGTTAGATCATCCTGAAATGTGACACGTCTTGATCCAGCCGTAATTTCCCAAGGTAATACGGCTTCCTGTCCATAGACGAGCTGGTACGGCGAAGTTTTTATAGCTCCGTGGCATGACATGCGGTAGGCCCACAAAGCTTCTGACAATGTTTCATGCCAATCCCTAGGGTTCTCGTCAATTTTTCTCTTGATCAGCTTGATCAGGCTCTGATTGGACGCTTCAGCTTGCCCATTGGCTTGAGCATAGTATGGAGATGATCGGATCAGCTTAATCCCCATATCATCGCAGAACTTTCTGAATTCTTTAGAAATAAAGACCGAACCTCCATCGGTCGTGATAGTTTGGGGAATCCTGAACCTATGAATGACGTGTTCTTTCACAAACTTGATCACATCTTCTGATTTCACCTTCTTCTGTGATAACCAAAATCCATTCATGTTTTTTACTCGACGCCGAATGGATTTTGCCGATCATATCCATGCCCCACCCTCGAAATGGCCAAGGCTTGATGATAGGGTTCATTGCTGATGCGGGTACCATCTGAATCTTCCCAAACATCTGGCACGCTTGGCACCCCTTGTAGTACTTGAAGCAATCTTCAAGCATGGTGGGCCAATAAAACCCTGATCGCCTAATTAGCCACTTCATCTTATGAGCCGACTGATGAGTTCCACAGGCGCCTTCATGCACCTCATGTAAGAGTCGATTAGACTCAGTTGGTCCCAGGCACTTGAGTAGTAACCCTTCCAACGTCCTGTAGAACATGTCGTCTCCTATGAGGACATACTTCATGGCTTTGTATCTTATCCGTTTAGGTGCCCTCGAGCCGAATCTTTTAAGTAATTGAAGATTTCGGCTCTCCAATCATCCTGTTCCAGGAACTGCACCTGAACTTCTGACCCGTCTGATATGTCTATATAGCCTGACGCCATTTGTGTGAGATTGTTGGCCTCGGTGTTTTGGGATCTTGGGACCCAATTAAAGTTGATGTACCGAAACTGTGTCATCAACTCACGGCATTCCATCCAATATGGGAAAAGCGATTCACTCTCGCACTTATATTCATCCGTGAGCTGGTTAATCACCAACTTGGAGTCTCCAAAAAGCTCTACTGCTTCTGCCCCGGCTTCCAGTAGCAACTCCATTCCCTTACGCACTGCCTCATATTCCGCGACGTTGTTGGTGCAAGGGGTAGATAGTCTGATGGAAAAGGAGTATGCTGCCCCCCGAGGCGACACGAGCAGAATGCCGATGCCACAACCATCGTCGCAAGCCGATCCATCGAAGAACATAGCCCATGCACGTATAGACAGTGCTGCTATATTGGTACTGATCCGTTCAGCTATAAGATCGGCCAACGCTTGCCCCTTGACTGCTTTCGCAGACTGATACCGAAGATCGAACTCTGACAACGCAAACATCCACTTACCAAGTCGGCCTTTCAAAACAGGGGCCGACAGCATGTGCTTGACAACGTCTGACTTGCATATGATGATGACCTCTGCCGTCAAAAGGATGTGACGAAGCTTGGTGCAGGTGAAGAACAGGCAGAGGCAAAGCTTCTCGACCTCAGGATACCTTGTCTCCGCATCCAACATCCTTCTGCTGAGGTAGAAAACGACCTTTTCAACACCCTCGTAGAGTTGCACCACCACCGAAGCGATGGACGTGTCAGCTACTGACAAGTAGATGTAGAACGGCCTGTCTTGTTGGGGCGGAACTAGCACAGGCGGCATCGTCAGATACCGCTTAATCTCATCAAACGCCTGCTGCTGTTCTGCCCCCCAGTGAAACTCGTCGTCAGATTTAGTTTTCACCAGTGCCATGAACGGCTCGATTCGTCCTGACAGATTAGAGATGAATCGTCGGACAAAATTGATCTTGCCGATGAGACGTTGGAGTTCCTTCTTCGTGGTGGGCGGCTGCATGGTACGCACCGCCTCTTGACTTTTCAGGCCGATCTCAATTCCCCGTTCATGAAACAGAAAACCTAGGAACTGACTAGCCGTCACACCAAAGGCACACTTCTTCGGATTCATTCTCAGTCCGAACTTCCGAATTCGGTCTAGGATGCGCCGTAAATCATCCAAGTGTCCCTCCATGGAGACAGATTTGACTACCACGTCGTCGATGTAGATTTCCACCAACTTGCCGATCAGATCGTGAAATATATAATTCATGGCTCGTTGGTACGTTGCACCAGCATTCTTCAACCCAAAGGTCATGACTACATATTCAAACAAGCCTACTGCCCCTGGTACTCTGAATGCGGTCTTGTGTATATCTTCTGGAGCCATGAAGATTTGGTTATAGCCGGCGTTGCCATCCATGAAGCTCAACACCTTGTGGCCAGCAGCTGCATTGATCAATGTTTCTGCCACAGGCATCGAATATTCATCTTTTGGAGTGGCTCTGTTGAGATCTCGGAAATCGATGGCCACCCGCCATCGGCCGTCCTTCTTCTCTACAGGAACGATACTGGAGATCCACTCAGCATACCTGCATGGCCTGATGAACCCGGCAGCCAACATCTTCTCGATCTCTTTCTTGACTTCTTCCAGAATTTCGGCCCTCATCTGACGTGCTCGTTGTTGGAACGGCCGAAATCCTTTCTTAAGGGGGAGCCGATGTTCAATGATGCTCCTGTCTAACCCAGGCATCTCTGTGTAATCCCATGCAAAGCAATCTTGGTATTCTTTTAACAGAGCTATCATCTGACCCCTGAGCTGTGGATCTAACTTCTTGCTGATAAAAGTTGGTCGCGGCTTATCCCCAGGACCGATGTCGACTTCCTCTAGCTCATCAGCCGATGTAAACCCATACCCTAACTTCCCGTCACCTGTGAGGTCGACACCAAATGCAGGGAGAGCGTGTGGCACGGATAATACGGGCTGATTGCTGGAATCGGCCTTCCTCTTGATCGTAACCAGGATTTTTTGGAAGTGTCGGGACCGATCGCGTGGAACGGCTCCCTCCTTGTCCTCGCTATGAGAGCAGCTGCCCTCGTCTCTGTCCTTACTAGGGTGGCGCCCAAGTCCTACCATGTTGATATTGCACGAGAATCTTGGCTGGTACCTCCCGGGGTATGTGCATTCCACCATGTCGACGGCGTATGCCGGCGAGTTCGGCACTTCCGGTGTTGTCAACGTGAATGGCGGCAGTGGACGGGATTGGAGTGGCATCTCTCCTTGGTAAGTCCCGAGAGCTGGTCCTGACGGAGAGTACTGATGCCTCATGATTTCCTGGATCATCCGAAAAGCGACACGCTCCAAAGTGTTCACCAGGTTCTCAGAGTGGCGGTGTAGCGAATGAGCTACCATGAAGTTTATCTCCTGACGCAGGGACCTGGTGCGTTCCTCAGACGGGGCGGACAGGTCCACTCCATCGAGCGCACCTTCAGGTGAGAATCCTTTCCACCTGATGCCATGTGAACGGGTTCTGTGAAAAGAGCCGATGAGGTCGGCTTCGAGGATTGCTTTGACCTCGTCATACTTCTTCTTGAGCTCCTCGGTAGATCCTCGTACGTGACTGGAGTGCCGTCTGCCATCTCAGCTGTAGATGGCGATGTGGTTGATGTCGAATCTTGTCCCACCGGGCGTGCCAGAATGTGTTGCGGTCAGAAACCCACCGGCGAGCAGCGACGGGCAACACAGGAGAGCCGGGAGCAACTTAGGGCTGCGGCTGGCCCTGGTCCCTCCGAGCGACGGCCCGCAAAGACTCCGGCACGCACGTCCGATGCTGGTGCAAGGGCGTGCCACCTGACCTATACCTGGTCAGGAAGGTGATGGAGATGCCTCGCTTAGTTTCCTGCATGGCATACACGTAAACATTAAATACGAGCGTCGATCGGCTCTCAGGTTGTCCTGTGAATCGGCTCAAAGAGCCGATCCACCCATGATTCGTACGAGGTGTACGAATATATGGTGGTCCTGCTTGATCAAGATAAAGCTAAAACGATCTACGACGATTTAGGGTTTTCACCGCATAATCGGAACGTCCTACTCGTGATTGGGCCTCGCGGCCGCGCACGGTGATCGTAAGCCGATCCTAGACAGGGCCTAAAAACCAACACGAGGTTGATCCCCGGAACATCCTGTCTAGGGCTAGCAAACTACACCCTACGCGCCGCTGGATCCTCCAACCCTTTGTAAGGCCTAACTATGCAGATATTTCTCCTATAAATGTTGAAACACTACCCAGCCATGCAAGGGGTCTGAGAGGGGCAAATCAATCTGCACCCCACGTTTTGACCTCTACAGTAAAATTTGGTTCCCACTTTCTACCACAGCCGTTCGATGAATGAAACTTTTCTCACTCTTCAACTTCTGAAAGAGCCATGACGCGTAGGACCGGTTATGTGCGGGGCCTGACAGTGAGAGGGAGGCACGGCCGCTCGTTCGGTCGCCTTCATTCCCCTCTCCATGGTGAAACCCTAGATCGGCCCCTCCTCGCTACCCATCTCTGGCCCTCATTTCCTCCCCAATCCTCGTCTCTTTCCTCCTCACAAATGGTGGCGCTGCGCCGCCTCTTTTCCTACTCCCCAATGGCTCCCTCTCCCTCCAACCCGTGCAGAAGAGGCCGGGGACGGAGGCGGCCAGGCTAGAAGCTGGAGGCGCGGCTGCAGGGAGGCGGCGGCCGTCGCTCTGCTGCACCGGCGTGGGGCGAGATCGAGGAGGAGCTTGAGGAGGACATTCACGGCGCGTCCGTCGCGGCGGGGCGAGTACGAGTTCGAGGAGGCGCGGGACCGGCACCGCGGTCATGGGCCGGATGGGGTGCCGCAGGAGCGCACACAGAGGAGATCGCCGGCGTACTGGTCCTCTCCTTTTCCCCATCCTCTCGTCTTCCTCCGCCCTCGAGTTTTCTTCCGACCTCGCAGCTCGAATCCGACCGCACCAAGATCGATCCCTTCTTGTCTCCATTCTCTGCCTCGACCTAGAAATTGGGGGTGCGAATGAGTCAGGGGCGTGCCTTGGCGGAAGGAGGAGGGGAGGTCTACAGGCGGGATTCGGGGCTGGGCCGTCCAAATCGTGGCGGGCGGCGTATTTCAGGCTTAGGCGACGGCGACCTTGAGTGCAGCCTTCGAGCCGCCCCGGATCTGACCACCGGACGTGCGGGGATGGAGCGGCTGAGACTCTCGTCGGCAGCGGCGGCCATGACCAGGCTGACGAGCCTCATGCAAGGGAAGGTCTTGATTTCAGAACGCGGTGGAGGCTTGCCGGACGGCCGACATTGCCTAGGAGATGCGGGTCAGGCGGCACCACGGGGCTGAGATTCGGCTTCTCCCTCCTCTCTTTCTCTGTCTCTTCCTCTCTGTCTATCTCTCTCTCCTCTCTCGTTCTCGTTTCTCTCTTCTTTTCTCGTGGACGAGGGCACAACTACATGGAACGACGGCCGGATGCTTCGGAGGAAAGGGCGGGGTGGGTTGAGAACGTTGGTGGACTACTGGATGCCTAGAAGGAAGGAAGAACCGGTGGCATGGCCTCAACGGGATGAGGAGAAGGCGGATTCCGGCATGGCATTCACAATTGGATTTTCTTCTCAGTACCTTTGCTTCCATGGGTGTTTGTGCTGGCTCATGTTGCGATGGTAGCATGTAGGATCTTAATTTATTACTTCCCCCTGCCGTTGTTGTCTTCTCTTGCACTTTAGATGCTTTGTCGATTCCAGTTAGAGGTTATTCCAGAGTTTGCCATTTACTCTATGATGCCTGGTCTGTAGGACTTTGTTGTATTACTTTTTTCCTGCTATTGTTTTCTTGTATATGTCTTGATAAGATATTGGCGCTCCTGATCCACATGTTATACATGATGTAGGTACTGAGTTTGCTGGTTCCGAGAATTGTTGATTTTGCTAACCAGGGCAGCTCAAGTGGAGCGCTTAAGAGAGGCGAGCACCGGCGCTGATCCGTCTCCTTGCTTACTATACCCCAGGTGATTCTTGCCATTTGGCGCAGCCACGAATATTTGTTAGCTGGTCCTCTCTCACCTCATGCATCCTTTCGCTCTGATTTAGTTTTCTACTAAAAGGCTAGACATTATTTAAAAGGAGAAGAGGATATCGAGAATCAGACAGAAGAGGTTGGTGAAGAAGAAGAAATAGACCAAGTGAGATGTGGCAGGGAGAGTTACATTGATATTCCGTTTTCCATATTCTGTTGCATTCCCTGGTTATGCACTCAAGTGTGCTTGATTAGGAGTATTCCAAAGCATGCGGAGCAGCCATATCTTTGCATTTACGCATCTTAGTCCATGGATGTGTTCAGGAGCTAAGCTTCAATAAAAAGAATGTGTTAACAAGCTGATACTACAAGGAATTGGTCATTCATGGTCCGCTAAATTTGCTAATGTTACATATGTTGGGGCTGGCTCCGGCGACACACGCCGAACCAGCCCTCCGGCGACGAATGCCGCTGCCTTCGCTCTCGACCAGACGGAGGTGGAAGAAGAAGTACACAAAGACAAGAGTATTTCCGGCGACAAACGCCAAGCTGCACGTACAACTCTTTCTTCTCAGCTCAATGTTTACAAGCAGTACACGGGAGGGTATTTATACACAGAGTACACACGCACGCACTCCACTCGTCCACGCGCCACGAACGCGCTCCCATGATCCGCTCGCCCGCGCGCCATGCACACCACAACGCACACGACTCGCCCAGCTCCAACAAATCGCCCAGATGCTCCTCCCGCTACTCTCGGCACCAGCTCGGACGCGGCCACACACACCGGCCTCCGACCCAAGAGCCAGAACACACACGCACACATACATGTAGCTAGCTAACAAACAAGATTAGTGCTAACATTTTCCCCCCTAATCTTGACTTGCCATTGCCGGAGTTGCTGTAGCTGCCGTGGTCGTCATCCCCACCGGCCGCCCTACGCCCTGCCATCTCCAACTGGCTGCGACTTGGCCATCCCCGCCTTCCGCCCAGCTCCAACCTTACCAGTGGACACGAACGCGAGCACATACTCACGCGCCACCGGCACACACACATGCATGGCCGTGACCCTGCCCCGCGGACCCGACCTGGCGCGCTTACGTCGGTCGCCTCCATCTTCCTTCTCCGGCGACACATGCAGCCGCTTCACTTCCGGCAACGAACGTCACCACGTTCCGGCGCACATACGCCATCTTCCCGGCGCACTAACGCCTGCCGCACTAACGGCTTTCTTGCTTCACTCGAGCTCCAACTCGAGCTCCGCCATGATCCGCATGCCCCAGCTCGCGCGCCTGATGCGCTCCAACGCTATCAACGCGGCCGGCCTGCTGCTGGACCAACTCCTCCGCCTAACTCGCCACGCTCCACACGCCCCACCAGCTCGTGCCCACGTCGTGCTCCAACGCGATCAACACGGCCGGCCCTGCGTGCCCAGGACGCGGTCTTCTTCCTCGGCGACACACGCCGAGCTTCTTCTCCGCCGGTGACACACGGGACAACCGGAGCGCACACACACGCCGGTCGCCGCTTCCATGGCCGTCGCATGGCACCGCTACGGCCTCCGTGGCCGCGCAGCTCCTCCACGCCGCCGCCATGCCGTGCCACCGCGGCCTCTGCGCCCCTACGCAGGTCCGCCGTGCCCTTGCCGCACAAACGACATCACATCGCGCCGCCTCCCCGTCCGCCGTGCTTGTCGCGGACTGACCACGCGCCACGGCCTCAAACCATGAGGCTCTGATACCAAATGTTGGGGCTGGCTCCAGCGACACACGCCGAACCAGCCCTCCGGCGACGAATGCCGCTGCCTTCGCTCTCGACCAGACGGAGGTGGAAGAAGAAGTACACAAAGACAAGAGTATTTCCGGCGACAAACGCCAAGCTGCACGTACAACTCTTTCTTCTCAGCTCAATGTTTACAAGCAGTACACGGGAGGGTATTTATACACAGAGTACACACGCACGCACTCCACTCGTCCACGCGCCACGAACGCGCTCCCATGATCCGCTCGCCCGCGCGCCATGCACACCACAACGCACATGACTCTCCCAGCTCCAACAAATCGCCCAGATGCTCCTCCCGCTACTCTCGGCACCAGCTCGGACGCGGCCACACACACCGGCCTCCGACCCAAGAGCCAGAACACACACGCACACATACATGTAGCTAGCTAACAAACAAGATTAATGCTAACAACATATATGTGTTCTTAGTCTTGTATTTTTCTGCCATGCAAGTTGTCTACTAGGATTGAGAAAAGATGCACTCCTAAATGTTACAAATATGCACTCCGTAATTGCGGATGATAGGTGCTAGCAAATTAGCAGGTTATCAGACTGTTTACATATTGTATTAGCCGGTTGATGCCTAGCGATGGCCTTCTTTTTATGTACATGAGCCCACCTAAAATTTGTAAAGTATGTAAGAGTACATGAGCCTAAGATTTAGAGATTATAAAAAAAAAATTGTATGTGGGCCAGCTTTAGTCTACATTTATTAGATGCCATATACTAATTGTTCATGTAGACCTGCAGGTGCTTATTTCAGATAATGGCCTGCAAAAGATATGAGATGAAAGGTGATAGCAATAGGACATTTAGATCCAGTTTATAAGATACCGCTGAATTGGAAGCTGAGGTTTTCCCCCAAAAGCTTCAACAATTTTCATTGGTTGTTCATTTTCGGAAAATTACCAACAGGATAGACTTCGAGTTCTGAACTTAAATGAACACTTGTTTCTCTTCTAAAGCTTAATTGTCGCTGTTCTTTGCAGCTTTCCCTTGAGTCTCTGACAGATGCTCCCGTTAATGAAGTACGACCTGAAGAGAAAACGAATGTTCCAGCACTGAAGCTCCAGCTGAAGACGGCAATGATGTCATTGAACTTCCTCATGTACCTATTAAAGCACTAGAGATGCAATAAGCTCCAAGGATAACAGGTTTTGACCTCATGCTCTTTCATTCTTAAAGTATACCGTGTCTCATTTGCATGTAATATTTTTTATGGAGCATTGATAACGTGTTATGAATTGACAGTTTTGGGAGATGTAGTACCTACTTAGTCGGACGGAACTCCAGTTTTGGAGGAGCTGTAAAATATCTACCATTTGATTGTGCTATTTTATTTCAGTTATTTCATTATTTTTAGTGTATGCCTATTGTACATTCAGTAGTCTTGGCCTAAATTATGGTACCGGTGTCCTATTGTCTCTTGATTGTCACTTTAGACTGATTTCCACTTGCAGCATACTGTATGTATGCAGAACCTCGTCTCCTCAAGATGGTTGCAGTTAACCTAGATAATGCAACCTCAAGCGACGCCGGCAACAAACACCCCCAACTAGGTACGGTTCATGAGTGTGCTCTTCTCCCTTCTTCCTTATGGCTGCCCCTCTCTGATCCCCCTTTAATTTATTTTGATTTTGCTGCTAGGATTTGGCTGTCCAGAAGATTCTGAGACAGCGACAACGGCCATCTGCAGGTATGATTATCATACTGACCTCTCTTCTCCTCCATCGTCCATACACATTAGCATTATTCCCTATTTCTTATATTTTTTCATGGGTGGAGGTGATTGTTTATTTTTTTAGCATGTATTAATGCCTCTCAATTCATTTTCTGTCGGTTTTCTTTGTCTCCCCTGAGGAATGGCTCTTTCTATTTGGTGGAACAGAAAGGGAGCAGGCAGGACACGCATGCTCATTGATGTTCAGCTTGATTACCACAACAACAGAGTTTATTCGGTGAAAAGTGTTGCGCATCACGATGCCTACCTCCACATCAAGTGCATCAAGGTAGAGCATCACTTTGTTTTTGTGCGGAAGGAAGAGCATTAGTTTATAAGCAGAGCAAGGTGGACGTTGTTATATGCTTCTAGGTTCAATGAATTCCAGAGGATAGACTTTTAATTGCTTTTCCCCATTGTCAAGTATTACTGATTATTGATGTGTGTGCTTGTCAGGATTCAGGATGATAATGTTGTAGCTGCCAACAATAAGGATTATTGATGTGTATATTGTGCCACATTCAAAATTATTTTCTGAACTGCATGTTGATAGATGGTACGTGTTAGGCAAGTAAGTTGGTTGTGAAATTTAAATTGACTTCTTGTGCTGATCTGATGTAGGTACTATTAGTACCATGTTTAGCAATTTTAGTTTGTCCACGGTCATTTCAGCCAATATTTTCTAAATCAAAATATATAATGGTCTTGACAACATGTCTACTTTTTAACTGATGTTACTATTGGGTTCCTTTTCTTTAGCTGTTGGTGTGCCATGGTAATTGTCCTAAAAGAAGACTAACTAAATATGTTGTGTTTTTTACACGATTTGGGTGTGTTTGAAATTATACCACTTACCACTCATATTGCATTTTTTTCTCAGACGGAAAGAACATTCCTTCTATTCTCACCCAATTTATTATTTCATACATCACATGCTAAATGTATTCTGAGGGCGAAAGCAATGTGTATTAGAGCTTTTGGTTGCTGTATATTCGAACCTGTCTCAATTATTGCTGTATCACTTGTCTTGATATTCAGAATTTAGCATGGATTTTATGTTCTTGATATTCCTATATAAAATGCTTAAACTGAGTTGCTGTTAAACAAAAAAACTTAAAAATGGTTTATGGCAAACGAAACAACTCAATGTCCTATATAACTTACCTTTTCCTTCAATCCCGGTCTAGAAATGAATATTATAGAAATGTTTTCAAATTTCCTTGGATGCTTTATTTAAATGCGTGACTGTTTGTATGTTGCAATTTATGTCTAGAATATCATCGATGGGACCCATCACATGGAAGTGATCTACAAGTGGTTTGCAATATATATTTAAGATCTCAAAGTACAGCAATCATTTTTCCAACATGTGTGGGAAAGAAGTATATTAAGCAAAGAGAAGAGTCATTTTCTTATCTATTTCTTTCAGTTGAGTAGCTCTAAAATTAATTAGCTACGGAGATACATTTTCAAGGAGTGGGAAAGAAGTATATTAAGCAAAGAGAAGAGTCATAGGAAGGGGATTTGGAGGAGGGAGGCCGCCATTGCTCGCTAAAACTGTTTATATTTGTCAATGTTCATGGTAGTACTCTGTATTACTCTCACGCACCTAGATATTTTCTTGTCGGCTATAATTCAGATTTAAGTTTTGCCACTTTTTGTTAACTGCAGGTCTTAATATATTTCTTATTACCATTTGCCCCTTTATTGTAAGCATTAACCAAATTACTTAACCAACCTTATTTTCTCATTTCATGCATAGACCTGATTACCTGAGTTCAAAATGTTCAGAGCTTGTCCTGCTTGTGGGCACTGGGCTGCAGCATGTTGTTGCTCAGTTGGCGCTGGAGGTTGTTGAGGCAACAACCACTAATTCTAGGATATTCTTTGGACATTGTGAAGGAGCATTTAATTTGGTCAACGGGTAACTACGGAATTTGATATACAGTGGCCAGCTTGATCAGAAGGAATTTAATAGGTGAATCTTGAATCTATGCCCATTTTATTTTGTGTATTCTCATTTAATCTGCATTTGGTTCAGTTGCTGCAGCGAGTAGTTGACTGCAATTTAACCTGATCATTACACCACCCTTCCCTAAAAGCCACTGCCAAGATTAGATATATGAGAAGCTACTGACTCACATGTACAATTTTCACCAGCTGGTTGATTTCTTTTTTATTGATATCAAATTGCTGCTCTTGCTGTTGTTAGAAAAGTTTTCCAGTTATGTTGTTTTCTAACAATTATTCTTCTTGTCCGTACCAGATCATTGATGAAATTCCTTAGTAATGATACAGTTATAATATTGCTAGCGTTGTTACTGAAGGATATTTGTTCATACTTACCCTTTGGATATGTGATATTGTTGGAGCTGATGAATGTACTTCTCTGAAGCTCATATTATGAGTATTTGCAATTGGTTGTTTTGTCCCTCAGCTGCAGTACACTGTACTATATGTATTCACTGAAACTTATATTTTCCTTTCAGAGATTAGATGAGTATGAAACAACTGGGTTGATGCTGATTCATAGAGCTTTAATATGTTTTTGAATTTCCTGGCAAGCTGACTTCCTATGTTACAGATCAGGTAATATAGGTACTGTGTTTTGTTGCCTTTTAGTACACAAGGCATGTTCCTCTGATCGATTAGTACTTTTTTTTCTTGGTGGCAGTAGCTCACATCTCCGATTTGATTTCTTGAGAGTTCAATACTCTGGTGCCTGATGTGTTTTCTAAACACCGCGTGTGCAGGTCAGAGGAAGAAGATAAAGAAGGATCTCGTGCGCCATCGAGGAAGCTTGCTGGGCCTGATGCGTCTCTGCCTTTCAGAAGTGGCCACCGTTATCGACCCTCCTCTAATGCAGGAGCGCCCTCCTCGAATAATGGGGGAGGGTGGCCGGAGAGTGCAAGCGGAGGTGGGAGGCGCTCGTGGTGTAGTACGAGGTGGGTGCAACGCTGGGATGTACGCACCGCGGCATCAACTGAGCACCACTCTGCAAGTGTTCTGTAGCTGCTAGCCTGCGATGTCCGTCATTCTACCTCTGTTTCAGGTGAGATGCTCTTGTTATTTTTTTATTGGGGTTGTTAGAGTAAGAAAGGCACTAGGAAGAGTAAGAAAGGCGCTAGCATATTTCATCGTGTTACAAAACTGGCTCTTGTCCTTACGGATTGTGCAATAATTATTAGTTTCTCTGATGTACCCTGAAGTTAAATGGTTTTGCTTGCGCCTACAGTATATGAAAGCAGCTTCAGTACGTGTTGTTTAAAAAGCACTAGACTATTAGTATGGAGGGAACTCATCCATGAATCTGTTTGCTTCCCGAAAGATTTCTCTTTTATGTATGTTTTTTCATCCCCTGCAATTTTTTTTGTTAAATAAGGTATGAATGACGTGGATTAGATTTCAGAAACCTCGCCGTACAACTCTCTTGAAGTATTGCATTCTTGATGGTATCAGATTACTTTTTTTGTCGCTGTAATATATATGGAACTATGGCAGCACCTCTTTTGAATACTTCGTGTTTCCTTCCTCATGTCTCAGTTCATTTGTCCATGCGTCAATGCTCCATCTGAAGGTTCCATGTCTAAAATCGTTTCTGCCTCGGTATTCAGGTGTGTTTCTTTCGTTTACCATGTGCTACTCGACCCATATTTCTATCCTCACTCTACTCTTGCGCTTTGCAGATTCTTGGATTTGGTATCCTTGTCCTAGGCTATTGTTCTGTGCTCAGCTGCATGTTTTGAGATTTGGTTTGCAATGAAGTGGGTAGGATGTCAATCCCAGTGGCCTCACATAAATCAGAATCAGCCCTCAAACACTAACATGTTTGTGGCATTAGTCGTTTGAAGGTTGCAGCCGAAATCTTTACACACTCAAGTAATTAGGAAATCTGAGAACTGATTCACTGTTGTTTTAGTCAATACAACATTCTTTTTTTGAAAACGTGAAACTAAATTTGGTTTAACCTCATGTTTTTTCAGCATAGAATTACAAAATCTGTAATATATGAAGGTATAGAATTACAGTTCATAGTATGAAGTGATGTTTCTTCAGCAAGTATTTGTTGCCTGAGAAGGACAAAATTATGTGGTTGACCTGTGGCATGCATCTGTGCTTTTTCCCGAAGAATTGCAATTCAGACCTAACTTGTATGAAACGATGTGTTTTCAGCAAGTATTTGTTGCCTGAGAATGAAAAAATTATGTGGTTGACATGTGGCGGCATGCATCTGTGGTTTTCTCGAAGCATGTTTTGAAAGCTTGCATATTTATTTCTTTATAGCATGTTTCAAAATATGAGGGTAATTTTGCAGCGAATTTTCTTTTTCTCTGTCCCATTGATTCAGAATGCTACAGATGTAAGGGTAATTCTGCTTCTACTAATATGTGTATGCTGTTAATGTTTGATGTGAGCAAGGAAAATTGGGTGCAGAGGTGATTGTCTGATCTTTGTGCATGTGCTCAGATGCTCCATTGAAGTTGTTCTTTAATGAAATCTTATTGTACTTAAATTTGCATTAGAAAAACATAGAAGTGTATGTAGAGATGCACATGTACAATAGCTGACCAGTGACCACGATAGCTAACCAATTTTTTTCCATGTACAGATGGCTCAGTGATAGCAACCAGCAGCCCATGGTTAATTGCATAGGAAAAGGTAATGACAAGCACAACACATCTACTTCACAACTTGTTTGTGGTGAGTGTAGTCTCAGGTTTTTAACTTCATTTGTTGTGATTTTCACCCTTGTTTGATTGGCTTAGGCAGGACATGATCCATCATTGATGCCTCTTTCACCATTGATAGCTGGGTTGAACCTTTTTAGAGGAACTAGTAAAAATGCACGTGCGTTGCACCGGGAAAAATTGGCGAATCCGGTTACACCACGCCACCACTTATGACTATCATCGGCTGCGTGGAACTGAAAATTTGTGAGACGTGTATAGTGTACTCTGCATAGATATTCTTTGCGCCGCTAGCATCTGTGTCACCAATGACGTTTGGATCGCCATGGTTATCCTCCTCCTCCTCACTCTGCTGCGGCAAACAAGCATATTTCAGTCCAAAATAAATACTAACTAATAAACTTATTAGTTCTCCACTTATATTAAATTAGTAAAGTATTATTATAGAAAAGAAAGAGATATTGAGCTTAGAAAAAAATGTGCCGTGCAGAGTTAGCACCTGGTGTTATTCAAATATATTATGCACCGATGCATAAGCCTCTCGTATTCTCTAAAAAAATAAGTGCTTGAAACTAAGCTAGCACCTTACGTGACTGAACAAAAGTTTTGTACAAAGGTGCACACGCCTCTTGTATATTCGCTAAAGAAATACATAAGAAACTAAGCTAAGCTAGCACCTGACGTGGCAGCGACGCGGAGATCAGCAATAAAGTAACTTCCTTATCGAAATAACATATTCACCGATCCAATCTTCCACCGCATCGAGTAAAAAACGTCTATCGTCTTCCTGCCCTCGACCGCTCCAATCTTCCCACTGTGCGATTTTGGTTCTCGGAAAGGAATTCCCCGATTGCTTTGTCAAATCCCTAAATCTCGCGTTTGCTGGATTCGGAGCCCTCGGCGGCGCTACGGACGGCGGCGGTCTTGATTCGTTGCGGCTGCTACAATTGGCGCATCTCCTCTGGTACTGGTAGGCGGCACAACGCTCCTGCGCGACCTCGTCCTCGTCACCTTCCCGACGACCTCAAGCCGCTGAAATCTTTCCAGCCCAGACTAACTCTCTCCCTTGATTGGTGAGTAGGTAAAAGCCATGCGCTGTGTAGACAAAGATGCTGGAATATTTTTTCTCTTGTGCGAATAATTTGACCGCAATCCTTGTTGCTGCAGCACGGGAATAAATTGGGGTACCGTCGATGGTGGTCTTCGCCTTCCGCCGGCCGGAACTCGCCTTGCAAAAAAAAAATCTCCTCTTGCAAAATCGCTCGCCCAGTCATAATGTCGACGGGAAACAAACTCATATTCACGATTGTTGGAACCACAGTAGCTAGATGGGACGATTTATAAGCGTAGTAAAGATCTGAGTTCGTAACGATGTCCTCATGCTCTTGTTGGAATCTATCAAAATCCCGTTTAGAAACTTTTGATCCATCGGGACTCCGGAGATGTACCTGGGCCCGGCCTTTGTACCGCTTGGCAGGGAACCAGCGGATGGGGTCAACGCGCGACGGTAAGAGTGCTTTGAAGGAAGCGAACCGTTTTTTTCACTTAAGGGTGGCAGTGGTGGGTAATTTTTATCAACTTTTAGGGCGGTTTTGAATTGGATGAACGACCGAGGGAGAAACCCTTTTGCTTTTATTATTAGGTACTAGGAAAAGTGCCCGTGCGTTGCATCGGAAAAAAAATTTAAACAATCATGTGAATCATCCATAATGACACTTCTACTCTATGCCATCATTGATGAAGTTTGTCCAATTTTCCATATTCGCGATGAAGATGAAATAAAAAAAAATCAAATGATCAGCGAAGGTGATCACATTTTCTCCTATGTATAACAAACATGATTGATTCTATAGATAATCTTACGAGGCTCTAGCTGCACTGATTTTAGAAAAAGAAAACAAATTTGTAATGTACGACAATTATCGCTGCCTCTATTTAAATTAAACTTGTTTCATACTCCTTTCGCACATTGTAAATCCACATATCAAAAGTGTTTGATTTGTGATGGTTTGCAACATCGCATTTGGTGTCACAGAACAAATATCGCTTACTAAAAAGCGATGGATCAAAAGTTCAAAAAAATTGGCTTTTTGTTGAAAATCCTCGACACTACTCCAATAAAAATAACAGTGCAAAAAAGAATTAAAGATATTCGGATTGTGTACATTTTTTTAAGAGTATGGAATAGGCCTGACTCGATTCCCAGATTACAGAATCTCCTGCTCTTCTCGTGAATCAGCCCACCTCGAATGTTCCAATCGGTAGCTTGCTCCGTGGATTCCGACCAGGAGATAGCAGCCATGGCTTGCGTACTGGATTCCAGTCCCTCCCGCTCGGTGAGGATCAGGTGGCCGAGGTTGAGGAGCAGGCACCCATCTTGCTGGCAGCCTCATCGCCGAGTGACCGCTCACGATAAGAGTATATACAGTATCTCATATCTCCTCATCCATCTCTTTCCTCCCAAAGGGGACATGGAGGCGCCGCTGGCTCTCTTTCTCCTTCCTTGAAAATCCCCACGGAATTTCTTCCCGTGCTCTCTTTCTCCTTCCTTGAAAAATCTCCACAGAATCTCTCCCCCATGCTCACCCAAGGCACAAGCAAGGGGCATAGCACAACATCCATGACTTCCGTTACCTTGACGGATCTTTTTTCTGCGAAGCTGTAGGTGGCAGGTAGCGAGTAGAAGAAGTTCCTGAAGCAGACCGGTGTGGCAGTCCTGGTGGCCGAAGGAGAAGCTTGGCTTGATTTTGGCGACAGCCTTGAGTGGCCCTGGCTCGATTCATGCAACGGCGAGTACGAAATCAGATGGCTACGTTCGATCCCCTTTATGGAACTCGATTCAGTCGCGGAAGGCCTTGATTCGCTGCTGGCGGGCGTGAATCGAGCGGCGGGGCCAAGCCTCCTCGCTCCATCCCGGGAGACTGGCCATGGATGAGAGGACTCATCGTCATCATCTACAGAGTAGATAATAATCCTCTCCTCAAAATTTCAGTAGAATCAAAACTCTGTAGGTCAGCTTCAGATGCTCCGATGGAGAACGCTCACCCGTTGCGCGATGGAGATAGCTTGCCGTCCGGTGGCAGGGAAACCAGGTGCCCGTGAGGGGCAGGTGCTCCTCCGGATCTGCCGTCAATCACGGTTCGCGAGGTTCCTTTAAATCAAGCAGAGGCCGGCTTGATTCTAAGGGTGAGGGAGATTTTCTAGACCCCCATCCACGAAAATCATATGGAAAAATGTCCATCGCCTCAATTCTCGCTTCCGTCTGCTATCCCCCACCGGCCAATCGAGAACCCACCCAGGCCTGCGAGATCCAAGTTGCTGGATCCGAGCGGCATCGACAGTACCGTGACGGGCACCACGGGGCCGCCGGCGACTTCGTTCGAACCTCTTGCGGTCGATGGTCATCTTCCTCGCCACAGGCGGCCTCCTCATCGAACCAGGGGCTGACGGCGGTCATTGTCCTTGTCCCACGACGCCTCTTCGTCGAACCAGCGATCTGCGGCGGAGTCATGCACGAGCGGAATCTTTGGTGTTCTGATCGAGGTATCGAGTCCTTTTTATGTTTCATGTGTGTTCGATCGAGTTGGAGTAGGCAACGATGCATTGTTTGATCTTCTGTAATGCGATGTTTTGTTTTCAGAACATATGTGATCGTATTGTAATAGAGCTCTCGTTTTCTCTCGTTTTCTTTCCAGAAACGTGAACTTCTTTCTTTGGGCCGCGAGCCATGGCCTTGACGGAACCAGGGAGGACACGTCTGGGAAACGTTACAACTTAAGCGGTGGCATTGGTTGTAATTTGAACGAAAATTATGGACAATTAAAGACGGACGAACAAGAAGCCTTATTTTCTTTATTATTATATATATATATATATAGATAGATATAGATAGATAAGCGAAACTGAAGGAAATTTCTCTCGTTTTCCCTTAATGATCCAAATTGATATGTGGGAACTGGTAGCATATTCGGTTGTTTTTTCTTGGATCTACCATGAATAAAATGATGTTTTATACTGTGGATCTCTGGCCCTAATCATTTGTGTGATGTATTTGTACATTTATTGTAAGTAGGATGGTAGGCTAACAGTGTGGGTATGATGTCCGTGAATGACTCAGTAACTGGATTTTATTTATTCGTTGACACGCCTTTAGGTGTGATTATTATTTCTGGAATTCTTACATGATCGCCAATTTAGTTAGGTTCTAGGTAACTAAGATCGCATCTATAGTTGAAGCATTTTAACTGTTAGTGGTAGAGTTGGGTCTCTTGCCGTGTATTGTAGTAATTGTGGTATTCTCGATTTTTTTGGCTGGAATTTTGAAGGAACAATTTTTTGCTTTGCAGCTAGGGTTTAGTGTTAGTGGATTCCATGGTTGGTTGCAGCCTACAGGTATGCCCATTCTCCCTATCTCAGTTTTCTCTCTATCTTCTACTGTACATAGGACTGCTTATTAATCACAACACTCCTACGGGATTACTTTTTAGATAATATAGGAAATTGTCATTTCCCACTCCTACGGGATTAGCTCTACAAGCATTATTACTGCTCATGATTGTTTGCAGTATATATTACACCAATGTTATTTTCTCCCTTTTTAGCTGAATGATTACTGACTGTTTGGATGGAATAATGGTCCGTGAGAGAAATAACATGCTGATATCATCCTGAAATAATATAAGCGGGAGGGGACGAGGTTGGTAGCCATAAGTCATTGGCTCGTTTCAAAGACTTTTTTCCCAGTGACATCCGTGGAATATGGACTACTACCTAAACTTGGCCGGGTAGCGGTTATTTTCCAGGCATCTACTTTTGTTTGTGTTTCACTTCAGAGGGAAAATCCCAAAGGGTAGAATGATAGAGCACTTCAAAAGTTTCCAATGGAACTTCAAAAGTTGTACTGATTAGAATGATAGAGCACTTCAAAAGTTTCCAATCAAGCTTTGCTGTTGTAGAATGTTTATTTGCCTATTCTTGAAGAAAATCATTTTTTTGTCCGAGTTTTCGTTCTATACAACCTGATCTATATTTTTTTTGTGCCTACGTTGGAGGTTTCTAGCGGGGAAGTTGGTTATTATTCGATCTCGTTTTGGCTGGTTATGGAGATAGACAAGGAAAGTGGCTTTCGCTGGCGTGTGAAATGATCCCCATCCCCCCCAACTTCTGTTTTGTTATCATGTCTTCATCGCCATATGTGCAAAATTTTAGCTTCCATCTATTTCATGCCCTCTGCTCCACTATTCTTCTCCCCATGTACATCAAATCTGTTTTTTCAACTCATGCCTTACTTGCTAATCACGGTTGTAGTTTTTTTTGGGTACTCTACTTAATGTCGTACCTGCTAAGCACTATGATTTTCAATTGCTAATTTATTGTTTGAACGCAATGTGCGCAGGTCTAGGAAAGGAGAGGTCAAGTCTTGGCGACCTTGTATCCGACGCCCCAGTCGGGCAGGAACTGCACCACGTCGAACAGGTTCTTCTTCTTCGCCCTCTTCGCCTCGGCTGCCTCTCCCTCCGCCGCTGCTGCCGGAGCGGCGCTGGCGCTCAGGGCCCTCTGGGATGTCGGCGGCGCGAGCCCAAGGAATCTCCGAAGGAGACTACCTGCCACCCTCTGCGCCCTGGCCAGACAACAGCGTGCACGGCGTGCAATGCACCCGTCGGGGCAGGCTGCCGGAGCGGTGTTCATGACCACTGGTGCAGCTTGGGGAGAGACACCCACATTAATGTGCAACAAGTTGCATGAAGCCAAGGTGAACTTCTCTTTGTTGTCATATGCTATGGTTGAATGGTTTTGTAGTCACATCCCTGTTCTTGCTTGACTGAATATTGGTCATCCAAATGGCATATTTTAAGAATATTGACGATGTTGTAGTAGCTCATCTAAAAGAGGCCAATGGAAGCTATAATTTCACAGGTTTTGGGCCGGATTGCTTGGCTCGTTTAATCAACAGTCCATATTTATTTTCTGAAACAGTTGGCTCCTAAAACGACAAGCATTTTTTGATGCAACTATGTTGTGAGTTTCTAAATTTGTCTACATGTTGCTGATAGGCTTATTGCCAGCTATGAAATATCAAAGGTTATCTGAAATATATGAGAGGTCATTTATATGACGCTTTTAATATGGTTATCTTGTATTTAAATTAGTCATAAATCGGTTCAGTGGTGAGACTGATGAATGATAATGATGTTCGCTTGGTGAATATGGCTTCTATCTGGATGCCAAGTGACATGGTTTGAATGGAGCATTCTTTGTCTAAAGACCTGATTAGAAAAGTTTGTCAGTTCGCAGGTTTGTGAGTTATTATGGGATGATTTAGATGCCTGCTTTATGCATGGGGATCATACATTGAAGAGGAGAGCGATGATGAAAACAAGCACTGTTTACCTGCACATGTCCAGGCCGAGACAAGGTTATTTTAGGATGCTATTTGCAGTGTATTCAAAACTTGAGCTCAATGTGTTTCCTTGGTGTTGGCTTCTATTAACTGAGCCGCTTATATGTACTACACTTATTGCAACAATCCAAATATATATCATTGATTTGCATGTCTCTACTGCCTTTTGTATTTGGTCGCTGTCAAATGGGCATGACAAAATAGTGTGAAATCGTACTAATTTGTCATATCTTAGTATTGCACCTCGATGGAATGACGTGTCAGCAAGATACTAAAGGAGTTAAATTTCAGGCTAATTCTTAATACTAAAATAAGCTAAAACTTACGGTTTCAATTCTGACTCGATTCTGCCATTTGCGTGATAGCGCAACGGGTCATCTAGTTAAACTAATCCTTGAAGAACAAGGAGCAACCATAACGGATCGGATCTACTAAATAATGATCGAGCGGGGTGCCGCCCCTACACCTAAGATAGGTGTAAGGGCGGCTAGATGTCTAAGGGTTGCACTACGACAGCATATGATACGAAGAACAATGCTAACCCTAACACATCTAAGATAACTACGTTGCTCGCCATCAAAAAGGCTTCAGTACGAGCAACGCATGAACGACGAATAAACTTGTACTGCCTAGATCGCAAGATGCGATCTAGGCAGCATGATGCTTACCCGGAAGAAACCCTCGAGACAAGGGAGTTGGCGATGCGCCTAGATTGGTTTGTGGTGAACGTGATTGTTGTTTATTTCATAAACCCTAGATACATATTTATAGTCCGTAGACTTTCTAACGTGGGAATAATCCCCACCGTGCACGAGACAAACTCTAACTAACCGACACGTATCCTACTATATTACAGATACACGGGCAAACTAGCCCAAACTTTGCATAACAGGCCGATTCACGTATTTCTTCCATGTATATTCTTCAAGTCCATCTTGATCGTGGCCCACCTCTGACTCGGTCAAATTCTGGTGATAACAGGGTCGTAAGGTGAAAGTGCACAACCTCTCGGGAGTTAAACCTAAGATCTTAGCCGTGTCCCCGGTTATGGACAATTTGAGCTCTTGGACAGGGAATGTACGGAAGAATCTCAACACCTTTTCTGAATGATTAAAATTGTGTAATCAACTCTTTAAAAACTCATGGTGGATGTAACCATGTGAATTCTTTAAAAACTCATGGTGGATGAAACCATGTGAATTCTTTTAAAACTCATGGTGGATGTAACCATGTAATTTCTTTAAAAACTCATGGTGGATTTAACCATGAGGCTGTTTATAATATCAATCAAAGGTTTTACAAAATGTTTTGTTTTAAACAAAATATAGGATAAATTAGCCAAGACTCCACTAGCCAAATATCATGTAGTTAGTCTTTCACAATTGCCACCAAATAAGTGTCATTTGCCAGTACATCATTGTACTGACCTCCATTCGTGGGGCTGCATATTCAAACGTGCAGGTTCATCTGAAGAAGATTATTAGGTTGAGTCTCGAGTCTGCTTTCCAACATGTCTGCCTGTGGTGCATGATGAAGATGGAGGCTCCATGCTATTTTAGTTCTGCTGTGTTAGATAATTTGAACTTTATTTGAAGGCTAGTCATCTGGACTATGCCAGTTGTATCTTCCCTTATTTGTCGTACCGGATAATTACGTTGTAATTATTGAACACTATTGCTATGAATGCTATATTTTGTACTGTGGTGCTATTAGTGATCCAGGGAGTAGCACTGAACACATGTGTTCTACCTTTTTAAAAAGGTTGGGCGTTACAAGATGGAACCATTCAAGTTTCCTACTCAGGACAATAGACCTGAAATCCCAGCAATGATGCCCTCTGAGCGTCGTTCCAACGAAAGACATGACCATGCAGCTAGCTCCAGCTACTCTAGGCGCCCCAAGCGTGGTGCCTCTCGCTTCTTGACCAGCATGTGGCAGATGTGCAGGAATACCAATGGTGTTGCTCATCAAAGTCTTGCCTTGAACCAGGAGACTAGGAGGCGCCAAAATGAGTTCATGGCTGCCAGAAATAACCATGTTCCTCCTCCTGGACCTGAGATGGAGCCTGTGATTGCACCAACTTGGGAGATGCCTCCCATTGATGATGAGATGCTCCAGAACTTTGATTTCTCCATGTATGCTCATGGTGGTCTTCCCCTAGATCTGCTCAGGACCCTGATACTGCTGGATATAGAGAAGATGATGATGGATACAATGAAGAGTATGATGATGAGGATGATGAGGGTGATGATGACGAGGATGGTGATGATGGCTCTCCACCCGCTGGGACAGAGTTCTACCGATGGGAGCGCTAGCATCCCTACTTTTTCTTCACCCTTTTTGGTGTTCCGATGCCAAAGGGGGAGAAGAGAGTAGAGTCTAGGATCACGGGTTTCCTTGGTTGCACAAGCCATGCTTGATACTTTATTTGCTTCTTATTTGGCTTGTGCTTAGTTGCTTGCTTTTTCATTTCAAGAACCATTTGCTACTTTGAATAATTCGTGTATGGACAAGTACTTGTATGCTTAATCTCTATATTAGGGTGATTATGCTTTATGCTTATATATCTTGATATACACATGTCCATACCATGCTTGTTTCCTAAATATATTGGGGGAGCTTCTCATATTCCACAAATGGTGCACTTTGCATTCAAACACAAATTCTCCAAGTGCACACATTATGGGGGAGATGTCTTAATATCTTATATGGAATCAAGGTTTAAAGCTTATCATAATATCTATATGTGACTCTAGCTCGGTTTGTCATCGTATACCAAAAAGGGGGAGATTGTAAAGGGTATTTTACCCTTATCCATTATTTTGGTAACAATGACACCGTGCTAGAGTATTTGGCCTAATACATGTCTATGAGGTTAATCCCAGGTATTAGCCAAAGAGGGATAATGGTGCATCAATGGAACAAGAAGGTAAAGGGAGACCCCCCACTTTGACAACAATCAAGAAGGGCTCTTCAGCACCTAGCCGGCCATAGGCCCGGTCAGACCGGCCCTGGCACCAGCCAGCCCGGCGCCAACCGGCCCCTGGACTGGTGCCAGCCGAGGCCATATTCTGTATGACACAGAACCCTCCCGGTCATGGCTCTTGCGCTGGTGACATCCGGAGGCGTTACTACACGACAATGTCCTGCCCCGGTCAAGGCCCGGTCCCAGCTCCGGTTTGGACCGGATGGCCCGGTCTCTGGCCCGGTCTGACCAGTCCCTGCGCCGGTTGGCCCGGTCCCAGACCCGGTTGACCGGGTTCCTCGAAGAAGTTGCTGAGGTGGCAAGTCGTCAACGGCCATATTTCAAGTGACACTATATATACCCCTTCTCCTACCTCTGAACAGTTAGGCACTACACTACAAGCTGTTCTTGAGCTCTCTCTATCTCATACTGCATTGTTAGAAACACCAAAAGCCTCAGATCTCTCTCCTCCTCCACTCAAACTCAAATCCCTCCGGGGAAAGGATAGAGGCGGATCCGATCTACCGTTCTACCAAGCCAAATCTTGTTCCCCCTTGTATTCATCAAGATACTTGCTCTCTAGGGTTCCTTGGAAACCCTAGGTGGGCAAAAGAGGTCCGGAAGCATCCGAGCTGTGGATTTGCTCCTGACAAGATTGTGAAGGTTTGGAGGCTACCTCAAAGTCTACCACAAGTGAGTGAGCTATTCCTTCGTGGGATAGGATCCGGAGAATAGGGTGAGCCTTCGTGGCGTCGGGGAATCCTTCGTGGGACCTCCACCCCTCCAAACGTGACGTACCTTCTTGCAAACGAAGGGAACACGGGAATAAATCCTCGTCTCCACGTGCTATCGGTTATCTCTAACCGAACTCCTTACTTGTGATATAATTGCCTGTGAGAGCCTTCATGCTCGAGTTACTAGTATCATCATATAGGTTGTCTCACCTAGTTTGCATTAGGCTCACCTTTATATTCCGCAAAGCCTAATATTGCAAAGAAAGAATTAAAATTTGTAGAAACCTATTCACCCCCCTCTAGGTTTACCATCTCTGAACTTTCACTCGGGAACTTTGGTCGATTATTTTGTCTGCTGGAGCTTGGCGCATCTCTGTGATCGTTGTGTTGCTCGCTACCTCTCTGGTAATCATCCTGATGATTTTCTCCACTATTTCCTCGGAAGCTAGCCGCCACTTGGCTTGGACCGTCGTAATCTGAGAACTGACGAGAATATCGTCGCCTATTTTGGTTGTTGTTTCTGTTGCGATCTTCCTCGGGTGATCTATGCCATTTATTATGAACAACATCTTCTCCATCCGCCCAGCGATTCACTATTTCCATGAGATCTGCTATTGTTCTTGGCCTAGATCTGCCCAAATCCTCGATTAAGTCTCTTCTTCGGATCCCTGCAACAAATGCGCGATTGCTCTTTCGTCAGATATGTTTTCTGCCGAATTTTTTATGATGTTCCATCGCTGGATATACGTCCTCATTGGTTCATCATACTTTTGCTTGCAGGCCCTCAGCACCTCTATTGATGCAGGTTTCTTGCACGTTGAGCGGAAATTTTTCACGAACAAGTCTTCGAAAGTCTCCTAGCTATCGATAGATCCTTCCAGTAATTTCTTTATCCATGATCTTGCGGCTCCGCTAAGATGAACCTGGATGCTCTGCATCGCCGTTGCTCTAGTTCCACCTGTTAACTATACCGTTTCCAGGTAATCTACCAGCCAATCCTCTGGGTCTTGCAAGCCATCAAACTTTTTGTAATTTCCGGGTAACTTAAACCCAGAAGGAACCCGAGTTTTATGGACTCGTCGAGTGAAACAAGGGAGTCCACACATATCCTCTTCGTCGACTTCTGGTGAGTGCCGACGTTCTCTTCTCTCCTGTCGTGCTCTATCAACTTGTGCTTGTATCGTCGTATCTCTTGCATCACCCGCTCGAGGGGGATCTCGCACTGCCGAAGTAGGCTGAGGATTATTTTGCCTTGGTGCGCTCTCGGGTTGCGGTGTAGTCGATCCTTGTATTGATGTCCCCATGATTCCAACTCCTGCCATGGCCATATTATACAATGCTTCCCTTGGATCTCCCGTAGGTGGTTTGGACGCTAACATGAAAGCATGTGTCGCCAAGTACCCTACTTCCGGTGTTTTGGGGATGATGTGCCCTCTTGTATCTATCGACATAAAGGACATGTCGAGGTTTTGTATCAGGTTCTCTATTTCGTGCTCAGGCACATTGGCTAGCCTCGATCTTCCTCTTGCGCGTGCCTCTCTGTGACTATCTCCCGTCGATCCTGATTGTCGGCTCAGGTTGGCCCTACGCGCACTTGACGCGGAAGCTGCGGCTTTTCTATCATCGAGTATTTTTCTTTGTTTTTCTAGCTCGCGTCTAGCACGAGCGAGTCTATATTGATATGCTTGCAATTCTTCTGACGTGGCTGTTGTGGTCATCGGCTCTGTGTCGTTCATGGCTCTTCCAGCTCTATCCCAAGCTGCTTGCGGTAGCAGCACCCTCTCTCGCCGCATGGGGCCGACGTATTTGGGGCATGTTCCGCGGGTGAGATTCACAGGGTCGATGTACGGATTGCCCAAATCATCGAAAGCTTCAGACGCTTCATCTTCTTGTCGGCTTCCTTCCCCAATCACGTAGACTTGGTGATATTTTGTCATTGTGTTTTCATCTTCTGGGTCCGTGACACCGCAACGATCGGCGAAGACCTCCCGAATAGAAGTAGATATGTCGATGAAGTCGAAACTGTTGATGCTCTCCGAGTCGTTGTCCGGATTGGAATCTGTGAACGACCCGAAAGACATCCCACCGAGAAGATCGGCGAGTTCTCCACCGGCGGCGGGTTTGATGTAGCTTGGCGACGAAGCCTCCTCGTCACCTGACTCGATTGATGATGATGATCCCAAGAAATCGGAACCGGCCGCTAACGGTCCCGAAAAAATCGGTGCCGCTAGGCGATGCGATCCTTCTCTCCCGACGCGGAAGTGGAAGCTCCCGAACGTCATCTCCATCGACTCCTCCAGATCGGCATATGCATGCAAACGGGCGGGAGGGTGAGGAACAAAATCGACGAGATCAGGTTTGACCTGTTTACCTCCGTCCATCACATTGCTTGCTACTGATGATGTCGTTGATGTTGAACGTGCCATCGAGATCAGCTCCTTGTCGCCTCCAATCCCCACAGACGGCACCAGTTGACAAAGTATTAACTTGTCAATGACTAGAAGTTATAGACTAGGGTTTCGCGGAAAGTAGAGGGCAAGTAGATCTCGAAGGTTTCAGTCGAAAAGGTGCTCGACTATGAAAAACTAGGGTGTATGTTGACAATGATTCGATCCTTTCTTTCTCCCTCGGCTCCCCTTTATATAGGAGGTGGAGCCGAGGCTTTCGTATCGTACAAGTTTACAATGTTCGGAAGGTTTACACGAGTCCTTCTCGTATTACAACAAGACTTCCTAATATATCTATTTTCCATATCAAAGTTTGTTGGGCTTCCGAGCTTCATAGACTTCGGGTCGTGGGCCTTCAGTTATCCTCGGGTACCTTATTCGGCAAGCCCATCTGGGATGCCTATGTCATTGGGTTTTGATACGTCTCAAACGTATCCATAATTTCTTATGTTCCATGCTACTTTTATGATGATACTCACATGTTTTATACACACTTTATGTCATTATTATGCATTTTCCGTCACTAACCTATTGATGAGATGCCGAAGAGCCTGTTGCTGTTTTCTGCTGTTTTTGGTTTCAGAAATCCTACAAAGGAAATATTCTCGGAATTGGACGAAATCAATGCCCAGGGTCTTACTTTTCCACGAAGCTTCCAGAAGACCGAAGGGGATACGAAGTGGGGCCACGAGGTGGCCAGACCATAGGCCGGCGCGGCTAGAGGGGGGCCCGCGCCGCCCTATGGTGTGGGCCCCTCGCGCCGCCTCCAACCCTACCCTTCCGCCTACTTAAAGCCTTCGTCACGAAACCCCCTGTACCGAGAGCCACGATACGGAAAACCTTCCAGAGACGCAGCCGCCGCCAATCCCATCTCAGGGGATTCAGGAGATCGCCTCCGGCACCCTGCCGGAGAGGGGAATCATCTCCCGGAGGACTCTTCATCGCCATGATCGCCTCCGGATTGATGCGTGAGTAGTTCACCCCTGGACTATGGGTCCATAGCAGTAGCTAGATGGTTGTCTTCTCCTCATTGTGCTATCATGTTAGATCTTGTGAGCTGCCTATCATGATCAAGATCATCTATTTGTAATGCTACATGTTGTGTTTGTTGGGATCCGATGAATATGGAATACTATGTCAAGTTGATTATCAATCTATCATATATGTTGTTTATGTTCTTGCATGCTCTCCGTTGCTAGTAGAGGCTCTGGCCAAGTTGATACTTGTAACTCCAAGAGGGAGTATTTATGCTCGATAGTGGGTTCATGCCTCCATTGAATCTGGGACAGTGACAGAAAGTTCTAAGGTTGTGGATGTGTTGTTGCCACTAGGGATAAAACATCAATGCTTTGTCTAAGGATATTTGTGTTGATTACATTACGCACCATACTTAATGCAATTGTCTGTTGTTTGCAACTTAATACTGGAAGGTGTGCGGATGCTAACCCGAAGGTGGACTTTTTAGGCATAGATGCATGCTGGATAGCGGTCTATGTACTTTGTCGTAATGCCCTGATTAAATCTCATAGTAGTCATCGTGACATGTATGTGCATTGTTATGCCCTCTCTATTTGTCAATTGCCCAACTGTAATTTGTTCACCCAACATGCTATTTATCTTATGGGAGAGACACCACTAGTGAACTGTGGACCCCGGTCCATTCTTTACATCTGAAATACAATCTACTGCAATACTTGTTCTTTACTGTTCTTCGCAAACAAACATCATTTTCCACACCATACGGTTAATCCTTTGTTTACAGCAAGCCGGTGAGATTGACAACCTCACTGTTTCGGTGGGGCAAAGTACTTTGATTGTGTTGTGCAGGTTCCACGTTGGCGCCAGAATCCCTGGTGTTGCGCCGCACTACACTCCGTCACCAACAACCTTCAGGTGTTCCTTGACTCCTACTGGTTCGATAACCTTGGTTTCATACTGAGGGAAAACTTTCTGCTGTACGCATCACACCTTTCCTCTTGGGGTTCCCAACGGACGTGTGTCAACTGCACGCATCAAGGATTTTTCTGGCGCCGTTGCCGGGGAGATCAAGACACGCTGCAAGGGGAGTCTCTCACATCCAATCTCTTTACTTTGTTTTTGTCTTGCTTTACTTTACTTTATTTACTGCTTTGTTTGTTCTCTATATCAAAAACACAAAAAAATTAGTTACTAGTTTTACTTTATTTACTGTCTTGTTTGCATTCTCTATATTAAAAACACAAAAAAATTAGTTACTTGCATTTACTTTATTTAGTTTACTTTATTTACTACTGTTAAAATGAATACTCCTGAAAACACTAAGTTGTGTGACTTCACTAGCACAAATAATAATGATTTCATATGCACACCTATTGCTCCACCTGCTACTACAGCACAATTTTTTGAAATTAAACCTGCTTTACTAAATCTTGTCATGAGAGAGCAATTTTCTGGTGTTAGTTCTGATGCTGCTGCTGCCCATCTTAATAATTTTGTTGAACTTTGTGAAATGCAAAAGTATAAGGATGTAGATGGTGACATTATAAAATTGAAATTGTTTCCTTTCTCCTTAAGGGGTGTGGTGGTTTTCACCTGAGGGTGCGCAGAAGTTGAGTGGCTACTCAGGGCCACATACTTGGTGGATGTAACCAGGGGTGTGGTGGTTGTCACCTGAGGGTTCACTTGTGGTTGGCCACCCAGGAACAAAGAGATTACCAAGTCGTCCATGTTTAGATAGCTTCCAGTGCAGCCTTATGGTATTATGAGCTCTGCCAAGATTATTAAGTTGTGAGGTTCAACTTGTTTGCTAGACATTCTGATGTGGCTGCGGCCAAGTGGGAACGGGTCTAGCTGGTATGGTTGAATTCGCCTTCTGAAAGATCTTGTCTCATTCTTCTCTCTGGGTACAATGGGTCGTAAGGTGAAAGTGCACAACCTCTCGAGAGTTAAACCTAAGATCTTAGCCGTGTCCCCGGTTATGGACAATTTGAGCTCTTGGACAGGGAATGTACGGAAGAATCTCAACACCTTTTCTGAATGATTAAAATTGTGTAATCAACTCTTTAAAAACTCATGGTGGATGTAACCATGTGAATTCTTTAAAAACTCATGGTGGATGAAACAATGTGAATTCTTTTAAAACTCATGGTGGATGTAACCATGTAATTTCTTTAAAAACTCATGGTGGATTTAACCATGAGGCTGTTTATAATATCAATCAAAGGTTTTACAAAATGTTTTGTTTTAAACAAAATATAGGATAAAATTAGCCAAGACTCCACTAGCCAAATATCATGTAGTTAGTCTTTCACAATTGCCACCAAATAAGTGTCATTTGCCAGTACATCATTGTACTGACCTCCATTCGTGGGGCTGCATATCCAAACATGCAGGTTCATCTGAAGAAGATTATTAGGTTGAGTCTCGAGTCTGCTTTCCAACATGTCTGCCTGTGGTGCATGATGAAGATGGAGGCTCCATGCTATTTTAGTTCCGCTGTGTTAGATAATTTGAACTTTATTTGAAGGCTAGTCATCTGGACTATGCCAGTTGTATCTTCCCTTATTTGTCGCACCGGATCATTACGTTGTAATTATTGAACACTATTGCTATGAATGCTATATTTTGTACTGTGGTGCTATTAGTGATCCAGGGAGTTGCACTGAACACATGTGTTCTACCTTTTTAAAAAGGTTGGGCGTTACAAGATGGAACCATTCAAGTTTCCTACTCAGGACAATAGACCTGAAATCCCAGCAATGATGCCCTCTGAGCGCCGTTCCAAGGAAAGACATGACCATGCCGCTAGCTCCAGCTACTCTAGGCGCCCCAAGCGTGGTGCCTCTCGCTTCTTGACCAGCATGTGGCAGATGTGCAGGAATACCAATGGTGTTGCTCATCAAAGTCTTGCCTTGAACCAGGAGACCAGGAGGCGCCAAAATGAGTTCATGGCTGCCAGAAATAACCCTGTTCCTCCTCCTGGACCTGAGATGGAGCCTGTGATTGCACCAACTTGGGAGATGCCTCCCATTGATGATGAGATGCTCCAGAACTTTGATTTCTCCATGTATGCTGTGGTGACCCGGCATACCACTGCATGGTGTAGTATGCAAGTCTGATATAACACCAATGAAACACCGTTCCACTAGTATTATATCGCTCAGAGTGGTACAACAGAAACATATGCGGGTCCAAGGCATGTCTATAGAATTACAACATTGACTCTGTTACATAAGATCATCACAGCCTCCTATTTTACAATGAGGTAAATCTGCAAATAAACTCCAGAAGAACGACTCGTAGTCTAATCCTATCACGAACTCTATTTGTAGAGTATTTGACTAGCTATAGAGGCTAAGAATAGATTCTAGCTAAGTAGGAGCTAGGTTTAGGAAGCTAGTTCCCTTCTAGGGCTAAACTAGGTTTTCTCCTTGTTGGATGTGGTATCTGACTCCTCTGACAGGGTCCTGCCTGTTGAAGTAGTTGTTGACTCCTCGGCCTTCGAGTTGCACCGTAGATCCTCCTTTGATGCCTCCATATCTAAGCAGGGGATTTAAGAGTGGGATGAGTACGAGCGTACTCAACAAGTTCATTATAGGAAAGAGGTGTTTAATGCACTAGCTACAGCATTAGACCAGAAAGTCTAATACCAATGCAGGTTTTCATAATCATTTCTTCAAGAGGTTGCTTTTATTCAGAAGAACTATGTCCGTCAGCCTTCACCGGTTTACTAGAACTTCATGGAGCTCCTTTCCGGCCGCGTTCGCAGTTCCATATCCCGGAACAGGGAGTGACAGGTCACGGTTCAGTACACTCTGTAGAGGTGTGTTGCTTTACCCATAAGAGATCTTAACCTTGGTGCCAACCGGGCATATTCCCCGTCCACACTTCCTATGGTGTGAGGCCCGGTATAAGGTCTAGCCAATCATGTTCCTCCGCTACCTCGCACACCCACCCTTTGTTGCATACCCCGACCCTGGGTCCTCGTCGGTCCTCTTATACCAATTAAGGATGGACCCCGACCACGACAACAGTTTGGGACTCGTTAACCAAACTCCTTCGCCGGCAGCTGCAACCCATCATAGACCACTTACCGTTGGGAATTAGAATGGGATCCCCACCCCACCGCTTGCCCAACCTGGGTCAAGTGTCTACGGTAAGCGCATCCGTTGATGAACGAGAGGTGGAAACACTTTTGACTACTCCGTCCCACTCCGGATCTTATGGTTAACACGGGTATTACGGCACAAGAATCACTGGCGACATTTGTTGTTTAATCCTAGATGGATATAAACCCGTGCAATGGAACCTCCACCATATCAACACAATCCATGGTTCCATTGCCCACCACATAGTCATATTCATAGTTATGAAAGTAGTGGTTTTGATTTTTGTGCAATAGTGATAACCATAATACTTTGCAAGTAATTTGATAAAAATACTCAAATGACATGAGCAAGTGATGAACTTGCCTTTCTTGACTGCAAGATGATGCAGGCAAGGTCTTCGATACGCGGTAACTCCAAATTCTGAAATAGCATCATCGTCCGGTAAGGACGATGTTTAAAAGATTGGCAAGGATGCAATAATGCATAAGTATGAGATGCAATCGCTCTAAGCGTGACCTAACCCCGATGATTTAGGATTAGTGAGTGGTAATGATTAGTTTAGGGTGTGTTGCACTTTTAGAGTGATTCACAAACAAGGTTCTTATTCAGGTGTGATTACTTGGTATCATAATTATGTGCTGCAATATATCATAACAATAGCATTAATAGCACACAACAATAACATTTTGTATAATCCTGACATGTAATGAATAGTGGTTGGTGTTAGCACTATATGACATGGTTAATGATTATTTATCATATAATTCAAAAGAATAACTTTTGAAGAACATGTTCTTTAATAAAGAACAAGTATGATAATTAGGATTGTGGAGTTCTATGGTTTACTATGGTTTCAACTAATTTCTGGAGTAAGGTTTAGATGGATCACAACCTAGTTGGATTCATCAGCTACTATGCTTGTATTGTTGAATTAAGTCTAAACATCTTAATTACCAATAGTTGCTATCAAGGTGGTATATCTTGTTGGTGATACCAGGCTAGGGTTTGTAGGTCCATATAAAGCTGGTTGGATGGCTACTCCTTATTTACTTCAAAAGAATAACTTTTGAAGAACATACTTCTTAAGGAATAAGGAGTATTACAATTAAGGTTGAGGTTGGCTTGTATTAGCCATTGGATCTCTAAGTAGAGAATGGTTGGTTCCTAAATAGGATGGTTCATAAGTATCTCACACTGGTGGAGTTTAGTGGAGTATGGTAGGTAATGCAAGACATTAGGTATGATTGCTATTTAGTATTCATCACAATAATGTGATGTTAAGCATGGATAATTAAGGATGGTGGTCTTGGAAATAGGATCTAGGGTTTACCCTTGGTTAATTCTACTTTGATTATCTAGGTTGGATAAGTACTAGATTTGATTAAGGTGAACACATGGAATGCTAAGCTACTAGTGATAGAGTTCTACATTTGATGTGGTTATAGCAAATATTTAGTTGCTACTATGGTTATATGACTATTATTGAAGTAATATGATCACATGTGAACTTGGGTTTAGGTTTGGAAGCTATTTAGGGTTCACAAGTAATAATGGAACTAGGGTTCCTAATGATATTAGGGTTTTAGGGATCACATGAAATGATGAGGTTATAACTTTATTTATAATGGATCTAGGGTTGTCCTAATTATCCTATACTTCTTGGATTAATAACTTCATTATTAAAGTTGAAGTTATTAATAACTTTGGAATAAAAATAATATTGAATTTGGCATTTTATTATTTTTAAACAATTTATAATTAAGGTAATTATTAATTAGGGTTTAAATTTCCACTAATAAAGATTTAACAAAATAACAAATAAAGAAAAATAGCTTTAATGTTTTCTTTATTTTTCTTACTGGTTTTTATTTGTTTTAGAAGGTTTTACTATTTATTGAATTTTAATTCAATTTAGAATTAAAGAAAAGGCTTATTTAATAAGTATTAAATAATGAATTTCTAGTTAAAAATATAAATTTCATTTTATATTTTTATTGGATAGATTTTTCTTTTATAAGAATTTTGATATCTTATTTGCATTTTTCTGAGCTTTTATGAATTTTCTACATTTATTTGAAGTTGCAGTAATTAATGGATTTGAAATTAAAATCTAGAATGACTAAAGTTACCCGGTTGGTTTACCCACACAGTCACTGACTGGTGGGGCTAGACCACGTCATCAGCCACGGTGGCACGACGTGGCAACCAAGGCTCTCACCGGCGGCAGTGGCGGTGAGCGTCGGCGTTGGGCTAGTCCCGCGGATGCGCGCGTGGGTTGGCTCGACCCAGGGCGACGCGCTGAGCCATAAAGTGGCGGCGCCCCCTCGGAACGGTCGTCGGAGTAGCTCCGGCGAGCTCTTACTGCGGCGGTGCACGGCGGTGAGCGATGCGGGCGCGCTACGGTGGATGCTAGAGTAAATTAAGGGGCTCCGGAGAAGCATAAGCTCACCGCGATGCTCACTGATGGCTCGACGGCGCCGATTGTCGACGGTGGCGGCGCCATTGCTCGAATTTCTGTGAGATACCGTCGGAAAGGAACGTCGGCTCTACGGCTACTGGGAGCTTCCTGGAGCGATTCCCCCCGCACGGTGGGCTTGTCGAGCACGGCGGTTCCAACGGTGGTCACGGCGAGACCAGGGAAGGTCCCCACCGGCGGCGATAGTCGGAGTCCGGTGTGCTAGGGTTTGATGAATTGGGGAAAATCGAGGAACAGGAGCGAGGGAGGCTACGGCCGAATATTTATAGGGTTGAGGCGGGTCGTCGTCGGTCGCGTAGTCCAGAATGGCGGCCGGGACGTGGAGTTGCTCGTCGCCGTGGCGTCCTCCTGTGCGTCGACGGTGGCGAAGAAGGAGACGACGCTATCCTCGCCCTTATCCGCACGAAACGGTACACGGGCTGGTGTTGGGCTGCGAAGTGGTGATGGTGTTGGGCTGCTCTGCGGGCTTTTGTTGGACCGGGGTGGCCCGAGAGGTAAGCCTCCTTTTTTTCTTAATTTTCTTTTCTGTTTTCTTTTTCTGTTTTGTATTTCTGTTTTGAATTTTCTATTTTGAATTTGGACTTGAATTCAAATTTTATTTGCAGGTTTCTTGTTATGTTTACTGAATTAAGATATAGTGCAATGACTATTGCTCCATTCTTTATTTGAAACAAATATTGTGTATTTGATTATATTTCATACTTGCATGTTTATTCAAAATAGCAAAATATGTATGAGTTCATATTCTCATATTTTTTAACTTCCTTTTTCTGGTGAATTAATTCTGTTAGGATTTATAAGAGTTGATAATTGCAACTCAAAGTATTTCAGAGGTTAGGAGTTGGTTTCTATTTGAGAAGTTGGTTGTTCACATATGATTTTATGTGAGCATTAATGCTATTAGGGTTTTATGATTTCCATTACAATCCCCCTTGTAAGTTAACACTATAATTATCATTGAAAGTATCTAAGGTAGGTATTGTTTCATCATGGTTGATCTTGGTTACAAGGATAAATGATTGATTACTACACATATGGTTCTAATGATGGAATGTAGCACAAGGTTTTTCTTATGTTCAAGAATTGAAGCATAAGACTTGGTTAATGTGCAATACTAGGGTTCTAATGTTATTTACCTAATGGCATATGGTTTGGAATCTCAATTATAGCCTGATTTATATAATGATCACCATAGTGATACCTAAACTAGGGTTGAGGTTTAATTCTAGGTTGTAGAGATGAGATGACACCATATTGCATGTGCTAGGGTTTAATCTCCCCTAACCAAGGTAATATGGTTAGTTGCTTCATATCTTATGTGCTTCTCTAATTACTAAAGATTTGAGAATTGGTTTTATATTCTACCAATTACTTCTATCATTATTTCCAATTTATCATTAAAGTAACTACATTGGTAATACTTATTTTTATAGTTAACTTTGGTCAAATGGATTGTTGGTTTCTCACCATATAAAGTATGGAGTTTTACTCTAAGGTTTTCCTAGGTTCTTTAATTTTATGAAACATAGATATGGTAGGATTCTTCTTATGTTCACCAAGTGATTCATAAGTTAAGGTTGGAACATAAGTTTAGGGTTGCTTATTAATTACCTCCCTATGATTTCATGTGGTGAAGGATATCTACTTATCCTTTTAGGGTTTTTCCTCAATACCTCAAGAGCATGATCATGGATTAGGCATGATCATCTTTAACATTTTTACCTCAAGTTCTTAGGGTTTATGATCATCACTCAATTTATAATGATCAAGGTTTGGCTCCCTAATGATCTCTCATTAAATGGTGTTCTCACTTCCATGGTCAAATATTGTCTTGATCAACTAGGGTATAGTATTTCTAATTTTATCTTCTAGGATGAGCTATTATGATGGCCTCTATAGTTTATATCCCAGGAGATTGCCTGAGATAATTCTTAGGGTTCTTTCCAGGGAATGATGATATAATCATCTGGGTATATGGATAATTCTCTTTCCCAAGTCCAAGTGTTGCCTCATTAACTTGAGTGTAACACCATAACTTGAGTTCTCTCATATAGGAATAGTTATTCTAGGATTTATGGTGTACTCCTAATATTTATTTAGGTATCTAAGCTAAAGATTCAATTGTCTAACTTAGTTGGATTGGTCCAAACCTTATTTCCCTAATTCATGGATATAGTCTTATTCCACTTGGTATTTGGTTATCCCATCACTCCAAGATGAAATGGTTTACCTCCCAATACTATAGTTCAAAGGTTGTCCTTTATTCTGAAATAGGTAAAGCTTACATTGATATGAATGGGCTCTCTCACTTGGGAAGGACTTCAATACTAACCTAGGGTTTCTCTTAAAGATGATGATTTGAATACTTGGATGCATATCCAAGGTTTAACTCAAGGTTTGTTAATGCATCTCTAATAATTGTAATAGAACTCTCACCTCTCTAAGTTTGATGTGTAATAACTTGGAATGGAGAAGAATATCTATTTCTGGAGTGGATCTTCTTGTTATAACTCCAATGTTGAAGTGGAATGAATACCATGAGATTTCATGGTAGGGTCATGGATTAGTTTTAAGACATGGAGAAGATAAATGAAGAATGGTTTCTCCATTTTATTGTTTCTTGGTTTGCAATTGAATTGGTGTTCATATGTTATGACAAGGATTACCTTATTATGATCTGTTATGAGATCAAACAATTGATCATTGATTCAAGTGTTGTTGTGTTGATTTTAATTCCATTTGATCTAACCCCTTAGATCAAATCATCTCTACCCAAAACAATGTTTTAACAAAGTCACATTGAGGTTTATAGCGCTTGACTTGATGAGCTACTTCAATTCCACCAAGGTCAAGTGAAACTTCAGTTACTGTGACTGTTTTACTTTAAAACGCGAAAATTCCCCAGATTTTCTATGCATGAATGCAATGCACACATCTGTTTCCTCTATCTTTGTAACCCCATTACCTGGGATATTACAGTCTCTACCCCTTAAACTAAACTTCGTCCTCGAAGTTTGATATCTCTCACGTTTCGGAGTGTGGATCTGACTTGTGCAGACTACATCTTTTCTCAAACTCCTTGGTGATCTCACTGGATATAATTGAATATATCCCTTGTCCAGATTCTTCCTGGAATCCATTAGTGTTTAACATCAAACAACTATTACTTTCTTTACTTCCATGATTTCCTCCAATATTATAAGCTTGTTTCCTTTCTCATTGAATATTCAATGATTGGGACTTCTTCTAGTACTGACAGTCTTAATTGAGGACTAATTGGATAACATTCTCCTATTTGATAAAATAGGTCTTTGTTTTTCCCTTACTACCAAAACTGCAATAAGGGTACTTGGTAAGGTACTAAACATGGAATGGTCGTGATGGTTTATTTTCCTAAGAATGGATTAGGCTAATTTAGTCCTTCCAATCATGGTTTATAGTTGATACCTATAACTATTTTGGATTATTTAGGTTCCATGAAAGGAATCATTCTATTAGTCTTTGGTATTGGTAGGGTCAATCTACTTCAGTCTTTGGCCTTCTTGAGCTGTATTTGGTCTATGGTGTTTTCTTCGTCCAACTTCTTTATGCTTAACTTACTTGAGCTTTCGTACTTCTGAGTAAATACTACTCACTTTCTCAATTTATAGTCCACTTCTTACTTCCTCGAGGTATGAACCTCGGCTCCTGGTCTGACATACTTCTGAAAGTAGTGTTCAACAATCTTATGAAAATAAGATCGAACTTCCTCTCAGTTCAGACCTTCTTCTCTATCTTACTCAAAGTATTGAGTCATTATACATCCAACTCAATATTTTACTCTACCCCTTAGAGTTTTCTTATGGTCTTCAACTCCTTTTCTTCCAACTATTGGACTTATGGTTGGAATATTGGTCTAGTTCTAACTTATGGGTTTTACTTCTTCTAAGGTCTTGTGAAGAATGTTTGTGGTGTATCCACTCAATTGTGGACATCCAATGTGAATCCTTCAACTAAATGATTATAGATCTAGCTATTTGGCCGGCAAAATTTTTATTTGTTCACAAACTTTTGTTACAATTAATTAAATCGTGGACTATTTGTAATACCAACTGATACCAGCTGTGGTTATTATACCAACTGTGGCTATTTGATATCTAAAAAATAGATTCTGTTATAGATTCTGATCATCTGGACGAGATATCTTCTGCTTTATCTCGCAATATTGATCCTATACCAATTGTGGTCTTCTGATGTCAACTATGGTCTTCTTATATCTGCTATGGTTTCATAGGTCATCTTCCTCTCTTCAGGGTTTATTTTGCAAGAAAACCACTATGAATATAGTATCCAAGGTGATTTCCCATGCATTCCCTCTTCTATATCAATTATGGATCTGCTTGAGCTTCACCATAATCATTATCTTTCTCACCTTCATGCTTCTTTCGTACTAAAGTACTCCTCTATTGAGGTAAGCATGAGTTTCTGATTGTACTTCCTTCAGAGTATTGTGGTTACTTCCCACAACTTTGCTTCCTTTTTCTGATGAACCTTCATCTTGTCTTCAGAATCTTCAGAATTCGTCACTTCCCCACACGTTTACCATTACCCTCTAGATCTATAGCACCAAGTAAGGACTTGATATTGCAACATGCATTTGCATATCAAAGTCAAACTTCATGTATGGATCTAGTCAAACAATGAAAATCCAATAAAATCCAAGAAGATTCAGCTTTGTGCTTATAATACACATCATCTTAAGCCCGAATATAATAGTTGAGTAAGACATCTCTAAACATCAGGCTCTGATGTGTAATATATAACACCACATAAGATAGGTTTATATCGTGATACTTAGCACGAATATATGGGATTCTACTATTTGTCTCAACCTTTACCTTAATTGCACATTTGCAATGAGATAAACTTGAAACAAAGTGTTCTTGGATAGTTAAGATTAACTTAATTTCCTTTGGAAGTATTAGATTAACTTCCATTTTGTTGAGGGCTACCCCAAATGGTATCTCTGGGGTCTAACATGTCTACTCTGAATACCTATTTATTAGAATATAGCTCCTATACTTCCAAGTGTTTTCCTATTGTAAGACTATGGTCATGATGTGCTTGGCACACTTCCCATGGTTTTGGAACACAATTCCTGCATTATTGTTGAACAAGTGGCTTCTTATTGTACTTCTTCTAAGTATTTATGATGTTCTATTCCATCACATAATGATTCTCAGGTGAATCATATATGATTAGCTACTCTACCTTGTGAGTAGACATATATTATTCCTATCACTCTTCCTTACCTCCCATGATTGACTCATCATGGTCTTTACTACCTCATATAACTTATTTATATCACTTACTATCAACTGTTTTACAAGTTTGGATAGCTTACTTACCCATTACTTGTATTGGGTTTACTCTTTCTAGTAGGATATCTTTCTTATATACATATCTTCATTACTTGATATCACTCCTATTACAGGTCTGGGTAATTCTTATTTAACAATAACTTGAGTTGGTACACATCTTCCAATAGGATAGTTTCCTTATGGTTGTATCCTCTCTTTGGATTACCATGTATTGTATACCAACTGTGATCTACTCATCTATTATTTTAAAGACTTAATAATGTGCTACATATATGGGATTAGCTAACTAACTTCATTTAAGAAAGGTAGGTAAGAAGGGTTGACTCAAGTGTGTCAGGATTATTCTCAAGTGAATATCCATCTCAAGTCATAAGAAGATTTGGTTTAACTAAGACAACTTCCTATAGACAATACCAATCCTATAGGTCTCCTTTAAAGGGTTTTAATCCTAAGGTCAAAGCATTTGCTCTGATACCAACTGTGGTGACCCGGCATACCACTGCATGGTGTAGTATGCAAGTCTGATATAACACCAATGAAACACCGTTCCACTAGTATTATATCGCTCAGAGTGGTACAACAGAAACATATGCGGGTCCAAGGCATGTCTATAGAATTACAACATTGACTCTGTTACATAAGATCATCACAGCCTCCTATTTTACAATGAGGTAAATCTGCAAATAAACTCCAGAAGAACGACTCGTAGTCTAATCCTATCACGAACTCTATTTGTAGAGTATTTGACTAGCTATAGAGGCTAAGAATAGATTCTAGCTAAGTAGGAGCTAGGTTTAGGAAGCTAGTTCCCTTCTAGGGCTAAACTAGGTTTTCTCCTTGTTGGATGTGGTATCTGACTCCTCTGACAGGGTCCTACCTGTTGAAGTAGTTGTTGACTCCTCGGCCTTCGAGTTGCACCGTAGATCCTCCTTTGATGCCTCCATATCTAAGCAGGGGATTTAAGAGTGGGATGAGTACGAGCGTACTCAACAAGTTCATTATAGGAAAGAGGTGTTTAATGCACTAGCTACAGCATTAGACCAGAAAGTCTAATACCAATGCAGGTTTTCATAATCATTTCTTCAAGAGGTTGCTTTTATTCAGAAGAACTATGTCCGTCAGCCTTCACCGGTTTACTAGAACTTCATGGAGCTCCTTTCCGGCCGCGTTCGCAGTTCCATATCCTGGAACAGGGAGTGACAGGTCACGGTTCAGTACACTCTGTAGAGGTGTGTTGCTTTACCCATAAGAGATCTTAACCTTGGTGCCAACCGGGCATATTCCCCGTCCACACTTCCTATGGTGTGAGGCCCGGTATAAGGTCTAGCCAATCATGTTCCTCCGCTACCTCGCACACCCACCCTTTGTTGCATACCCCGACCCTGGGTCCTCGTCGGTCCTCTTATACCAATTAAGGATGGACCCCGACCACGACAACAGTTTGGGACTCGTTAACCAAACTCCTTCGCCGGCAGCTGCAACCCATCATAGACCACTTACCGTGGGGAATTAGAATGGGATCCCCACCCCACCGCTTGCCCAACCTGGGTCAAGTGTCTACGGTAAGCGCATCCGTTGATGAACGAGAGGTGGAAACACTTTTGACTACTCCGTCCAACTCCGGATCTTATGGTTAACACGGGTATTACGGCACAAGAATCACTGGCGACATTTGTTGTTTAATCCTAGATGGATATAAACCCGTGCAATGGAACCTCCACCATATCAACACAATCCATGGTTCCATTGCCCACCACATAGTCATATTCATAGTTATGAAAGTAGTGGTTTTGATTTTTGTGCAATAGTGATAACCATAATACTTTGCAAGTAATTTGATAAAAATACTCAAATGACATGAGCAAGTGATGAACTTGCCTTTCTTGACTGCAAGATGATGCAGGCAAGGTCTTCGATACGCGGTAACTCCAAATTCTAAAATAGCATCATCGTCCGGTAAGGACGATGTTTAAAAGATTGGCAAGGATGCAATGATGCATAAGTATGAGATGCAATCGCTCTAAGCGTGACCTAACCCCGATGATTTAGGATTAGTGAGTGGTAATGATTAGTTTAGGGTGTGTTGCACTTTTAGAGTGATTCACAAACAAGGTTCTTATTCAGGTGTGATTACTTGGTATCATAATTATGTGCTGCAATATATCATAACAATAGCATTAATAGCACACAACAATAACATTTTGTATAATCCTGACATGTAATGAATAGTGGTTGGTGTTAGCACTATATGACATGGTTAATGATTATTTATCATATAATTCAAAAGAATAACTTTTGAAGAACATGTTCTTTAATAAAGAACAAGTATGATAATTAGGATTGTGGAGTTCTATGGTTTACTATGGTTTCAACTAATTTCTGGAGTAAGGTTTAGATGGATCACAACCTAGTTGGATTCATCAGCTACTATGCTTGTATTGTTGAATTAAGTCTAAACATCTTAATTACCAATAGTTGCTATCAAGGTGGTATATCTTGTTGGTGATACCAGGCTAGGGTTTGTAGGTCCATATAAAGCTGGTTGGATGGCTACTCCTTATTTACTTCAAAAGAATAACTTTTGAAGAACATACTTCTTAAGGAATAAGGAGTATTACAATTAAGGTTGAGGTTGGCTTGTATTAGCCATTGGATCTCTAAGTAGAGAATGGTTGGTTCCTAAATAGGATGGTTCATAAGTATCTCACACTGGTGGAGTTTAGTGGAGTATGGTAGGTAATGCAAGACATTAGGTATGATTGCTATTTAGTATTCATCACAATAATGTGATGTTAAGCATGGATAATTAAGGATGGTGGTCTTGGAAATAGGATCTAGGGTTTACCCTTGGTTAATTCTACTTTGATTATCTAGGTTGGATAAGTACTAGATTTGATTAAGGTGAACACATGGAATGCTAAGCTACTAGTGATAGAGTTCTACATTTGATGTGGTTATAGCAAATATTTAGTTGCTACTATGGTTATATGACTATTATTGAAGTAATATGATCACATGTGAACTTGGGTTTAGGTTTGGAAGCTATTTAGGGTTCACAAGTAATAATGGAACTAGGGTTCCTAATGATATTAGGGTTTTAGGGATCACATGAAATGATGAGGTTATAACTTTATTTATAATGGATCTAGGGTTGTCCTAATTATCCTATACTTCTTGGATTAATAACTTCATTATTAAAGTTGAAGTTATTAATAACTTTGGAATAAAAATAATATTGAATTTGGCATTTTATTATTTTTAAACAATTTATAATTAAGGTAATTATTAATTAGGGTTTAAATTTCCACTAATAAAGATTTAACAAAATAACAAATAAAGAAAAATAGCTTTAATGTTTTCTTTATTTTTCTTACTGGTTTTTATTTGTTTTAGAAGGTTTTACTATTTATTGAATTTTAATTCAATTTAGAATTAAAGAAAAGGCTTATTTAATAAGTATTAAATAATGAATTTCTAGTTAAAAATATAAATTTCATTTTATATTTTTATTGGATAGATTTTTCTTTTATAAGAATTTTGATATCTTATTTGCATTTTTCTGAGCTTTTATGAATTTTCTACATTTATTTGAAGTTGCAGTAATTAATGGATTTGAAATTAAAATCTAGAATGACTAAAGTTACCCGGTTGGTTTACCCACACAGTCACTGACTGGTGGGGCTAGACCACGTCATCAGCCACGGTGGCACGACGTGGCAACCAAGGCTCTCACCGGCGGCAGTGGCGGTGAGCGTCGGCGTTGGGCTAGTCCCGCGGATGCGCGCGTGGGTTGGCTCGACCCAGGGCGACGCGCTGAGCCATAAAGTGGCGGCGCCCCCTCGGAACGGTCGTCGGAGTAGCTCCGGCGAGCTCTTACTGCGGCGGTGCACGGCGGTGAGCGATGCGGGCGCGCTACGGTGGATGCTAGAGTAAATTAAGGGGCTCCGGAGAAGCATAAGCTCACCGCGATGCTCACTGATGGCTCGACGGCGCCGATTGTCGACGGTGGCGGCGCCATTGCTCGAATTTCTGTGAGATACCGTCGGAAAGGAACGTCGGCTCTACGGCTACTGGGAGCTTCCTGGAGCGATTCCCCCCGCACGGTGGGCTTGTCGAGCACGGCGGTTCCAACGGTGGTCACGGCGAGACCAGGGAAGGTCCCCACCGGTGGCGATAGTCGGAGTCCGGTGTGCTAGGGTTTGATGAATTGGGGAAAATCGAGGAACAGGAGCGAGGGAGGCTACGGCCGAATATTTATAGGGTTGAGGCGGGTCGTCGTCGGTCGCGTAGTCCAGAATGGCGGCCGGGACGTGGAGTTGCTCGTCGCCGTGGCGTCCTCCTGTGCGTCGACGGTGGCGAAGAAGGAGACGACGCTCTCCTCGCCCTTATCCGCACGAAACGGTACACGGGCTGGTGTTGGGCTGCGAAGTGGTGATGGTGTTGGGCTGCTCTGCGGGCTTTTGTTGGACCGGGGTGGCCCGAGAGGTAAGCCTCCTTTTTTTCTTAATTTTCTTTTCTGTTTTCTTTTTCTGTTTTGTATTTCTGTTTTGAATTTTCTATTTTGAATTCGGACTTGAATTCAAATTTTATTTGCAGGTTTCTTGTTATGTTTACTGAATTAAGATATAGTGCAATGACTATTGCTCCATTCTTTATTTGAAACAAATATTGTGTATTTGATTATATTTCATACTTGCATGTTTATTCAAAATAGCAAAATATGTATGAGTTCATATTCTCATATTTTTTTAACTTCCTTTTTCTGGTGAATTAATTCTGTTAGGATTTATAAGAGTTGATAATTGCAACTCAAAGTATTTCAGAGGTTAGGAGTTGGTTTCTATTTGAGAAGTTGGTTGTTCACATATGATTTTATGTGAGCATTAATGCTATTAGGGTTTTATGATTTCCATTACAATCCCCCTTGTAAGTTAACACTATAATTATCATTGAAAGTATCTAAGGTAGGTATTGTTTCATCATGGTTGATCTTGGTTACAAGGATAAATGATTGATTACTACACATATGGTTCTAATGATGGAATGTAGCACAAGGTTTTTCTTATGTTCAAGAATTGAAGCATAAGACTTGGTTAATGTGCAATACTAGGGTTCTAATGTTATTTACCTAATGGCATATGGTTTGGAATCTCAATTATAGCCTGATTTATATAATGATCACCATAGTGATACCTAAACTAGGGTTGAGGTTTAATTCTAGGTTGTAGAGATGAGATGACACCATATTGCATGTGCTAGGGTTTAATCTCCCCTAACCAAGGTAATATGGTTAGTTGCTTCATATCTTATGTGCTTCTCTAATTACTAAAGATTTGAGAATTGGTTTTATATTCTACCAATTACTTCTATCATTATTTCCAATTTATCATTAAAGTAACTACATTGGTAATACTTATTTTTATAGTTAACTTTGGTCAAATGGATTGTTGGTTTCTCACCATATAAAGTATGGAGTTTTACTCTAAGGTTTTCCTAGGTTCTTTAATTTTATGAAACATAGATATGGTAGGATTCTTCTTATGATCACCAAGTGATTCATAAGTTAAGGTTGGAACATAAGTTTAGGGTTGCTTATTAATTACCTCCCTATGATTTCATGTGGTGAAGGATATCTACTTATCCTTTTAGGGTTTTTCCTCAATACCTCAAGAGCATGATCATGGATTAGGCATGATCATCTTTAACATTTTTACCTCAAGTTCTTAGGGTTTATGATCATCACTCAATTTATAATGATCAAGGTTTGGCTCCCTAATGATCTCTCATTAAATGGTGTTCTCACTTCCATGGTCAAATATTGTCTTGATCAACTAGGGTATAGTATTTCTAATTTTATCTTCTAGGATGAGCTATTATGATGGCCTCTATAGTTTATATCCCAGGAGATTGCCTGAGATAATTCTTAGGGTTCTTTCCAGGGAATGATGATATAATCATCTGGGTATATGGATAATTCTCTTTCCCAAGTCCAAGTGTTGCCTCATTAACTTGAGTGTAACACCATAACTTGAGTTCTCTCATATAGGAATAGTTATTCTAGGATTTATGGTGTACTCCTAATATTTATTTAGGTATCTAAGCTAAAGATTCAATTGTCTAACTTAGTTGGATTGGTCCAAACCTTATTTCCCTAATTCATGGATATAGTCTTATTCCACTTGGTATTTGGTTATCCCATCACTCCAAGATGAAATGGTTTACCTCCCAATACTATAGTTCAAAGGTTGTCCTTTATTCTGAAATAGGTAAAGCTTACATTGATATGAATGGGCTCTCTCACTTGGGAAGGACTTCAATACTAACCTAGGGTTTCTCTTAAAGATGATGATTTGAATACTTGGATGCATATCCAAGGTTTAACTCAAGGTTTGTTAATGCATCTCTAATAATTGTAATAGAACTCTCACCTCTCTAAGTTTGATGTGTAATAACTTGGAATGGAGAAGAATATCTATTTCTGGAGTGGATCTTCTTGTTATAACTCCAATGTTGAAGTGGAATGAATACCATGAGATTTCATGGTAGGATCATGGATTAGTTTTAAGACATGGAGAAGATAAATGAAGAATGGTTTCTCCATTTTATTGTTACTTGGTTTGCAATTGAATTGGTGTTCATATGTTATGACAAGGATTACCTTATTATGATCTGTTATGAGATCAAACAATTGATCATTGATTCAAGTGTTGTTGTGTTGATTTTAATTCCATTTGATCTAACCCCTTAGATCAAATCATCTCTACCCAAAACAATGTTTTAACAAAGTCACATTGAGGTTTATAGCGCTTGACTTGATGAGCTACTTCAATTCCACCAAGGTCAAGTGAAACTTTAGTTACTGTGACTGTTTTACTTTAAAACGCGAAAATTCCCCAGATTTTCTATGCATGAATGCAATGCACACATCTGTTTCCTCTATCTTTGTAACCCCATTACCTGGGATATTACATATGCTCATGGTGGTCTTCCCCCTAGATCTGCTCAGGACCCTGATACTGCTGGATATAGAGAAGATGATGGTGAAGACAATGAAGAGTATGATGATGAGGATGATGAGGGTGATGATGACGAGGATGGTGATGATGGCTCTCCACCCGCTGGGACAGAGTTCTACCGATGGGAGCGCTAGCATCCCTACTTTTTCTTCACCCTTTTTGGTGTTCCGATGCCAAAGGGGGAGAAGAGAGTAGAGTCTAGGATCACGGGTTTCCTTGGTTGCACAAGCCATGCTTGATACTTTATTTGCTTCTTATTTGGCTTGTGCTTAGTTGCTTGCTTTTTCATTTCAAGAACCATTTGCTACTTTGAATAATTCGTGTATGGACAAGTACTTGTATTCTTAATCTCTATATTAGGGTGATTATGCTTTATGCTTATATATCTTGATATACACATGTCCATACCATGCTTGTTTCCTAAATATATTGGGGGAGCTTCTCATATTCCACAAATGGTGCACTTTGCATTCAAACACAAATTCTCCAAGTGCACACATTATGGGGGAGATGTCTTAATATCTTATATGGAATCAAGGTTTAAAGCTTATCATAATATCTATATGTGACTCTAGCTCGGTTTGTCATCGTATACCAAAAAGGGGGAGATTGTAAAGGGTATTTTACCCTTATCCATTATTTTGGTAACAATGACACCGTGCTAGAGTATTTGGCCTAATACATGTCTATGAGGTTAATCCCAGGTATTAGCCAAAGACGGATAATGGTGCATCAATGGAACAAGAAGGTAAAGGGAGACCCCCCACTTCGACAACAATCAAGAAGGGCTCTTTAGCACCTGGCCGGCCATAGGCCGGTCAGACCGGCCCTGGCACCAGCCAGCCCGGCGCCAACCGGCCCCTGGACTGGTGCTAGCCGAGGCCATATTCTGTATGACACAGAACCCTCCCGGTCATGGCTCTTGCGCTGGTGACATCTGGAGGCGTTACTACACGACAATGTCCTGCCCCGATCAAGGCCCGGTCCCAGCTCCGGTTTGGACCGGATGGCCCGGTCTCTAGCCCGGTCTGACCAGTCCCTGCGCCGGTCGGCCCGGTCCCAGACCCGGTTGACCGGGTACCTCGAAGAAGTTGCTAAGGTGGCAAGTCGTCAATGGCCATATTTCAAGTGACACTATATATACCCCTTCTCCTACCTCTGAACAGTTAGGCACTACACTACAAGCTGTTCTTGAGCTCTCTCTCTCATACTGCATTGTTAGAAACACCAAAAGCCTCAGATCTCTCTCCTCCTCCACTCAAACTCAAATCCCTCCGGGGAAAGGATAGAGGCGGATCCGATCTACCGTTCTACCAAGCCAAATCTTGTTCCCCCTTGTATTCATCAAGATACTTGCTCTCTAGGGTTCCTTGGAAACCCTAGGTGGGCAAAAGAGGTCCGGAAGCATCCGGGCTGTGGATTTGCTCCTGACAAGATTGTGAAGGTTTGGAGGCTACCTCAAAGTCTACCACAAGTGAGTGAGCTATTCCTTCGTGGGATAGGATCCGGAGAATAGGGTGAGCCTTCGTGGCGTTGGGGAATCCTTCGTGGGACCTCCACCCCTCCAAATGTGACGTACCTTCTTGCAAAGGAAGGGAACACGGGAATAAATCCTCGTCTCCACGTGCTATCGGTTATCTCTAACCAAACTCCTTACTTGTGATATAATTGCCTGTGAGAGCCTTCGTGCTCGAGTTACTAGTATCATCATATAGGTTGTCTCACCTAGTTTGCATTAGGCTCACCTCTATATTCCGCAAAGCCTAATATTGCAAAGAAAGAATTAAAATTTGTAGAAACCTATTCACCCCCCTCTAGGTTTATCATCTCTGAACTTTCACTCGGGAACTTTGGTTGATTATTTTGTCTGCTGGAGCTTGGCGCATCTCTGTGATCGTTGCATTGCTCGCTACCTCTCTGGTAATCATCCTGATGATTTTCTCCACTATTTCCTCGGAAGCTAGCCGCCACTTGGCTTGGACCGTCGTAATCTGAGAACTGACGAGAATATCGTCGCCTATTTTGGTTGTTGTTTCTGTTGCGATCTTCCTCGGGTGATCTATGCCATTTATTATGAACAACATCTTCTCCATCCGCCCAGCGATTCGCTATTTCCATGAGATCTGCTATTGTTCTTGGCCAAGATCTGCCCAAATCCTCGATTAAGTCTCTTCTTCGGATCCCTGCAACAAATGCGCGATTGCTCTTTCGTCAGATATGTTTTCTGCCGAATTTTTTATGATGTTCCATCGCTGGATATACGTCCTCATTGGTTCATCATACTTTTGCTTGCAGGCCCTCATCACCTCTATTGATGCAGGTTTCTTGCACGTTGAGCGGAAATTTTTCACGAACAAGTCTTCGAAAGTCTCCTAGCTATCGATAGATCCTTCCAGTAATTTTTTTATCCATGATCTTGCGGCTCCGCTAAGATGAACCTGGATGCTCTGCATCGCCGTTTCTCTAGTTCCACCTGTTAACTATACCGTTTCCAGGTAATCTACCAGCCAATCCTCTGGGTCTTGCAAGCCATCAAACTTTTTGTAATTATCGGGTAACTTAAACCCAGAAGGAACCCGAGTTTTATGGACTCGTCGAGTGAAACAAGGGAGTCCACACATATCCTCTTCATCGACTTCTGGTGAGTGCCGACGTTCTCTTCTCTCCTGTCGTGCTCTATCAACTTGTGCTTGTATCGTCGTATCTCTTGCATCACCCGCTCGAGGGGGATCTCGCACTGCCGAAGTAGGCTGAGGATTATTTTGCCTTGGTGCGCTCTCGGGTTGCGGTGTAGTTGATCCTTGTATTGATGTCCCCATGATTCCAACTCCTGCCATGGCCATATTATACAATGCTTCCCTTGGATCTCCCGTAGGTGGTTTGGACGCTAACATGAAAGCATGTGTCGCCAAGTACCCTACTTCCGGTGTTTTGGGGATGATGTTCCCTCTTGTATCTATCGATATAAAGGACATGTCGAGGTTTTGTATCAGGTTCTCTCTTTCGTGCTCAGGCACATTGGCTAGCCGCGATCTTCCTCTTGCGCGTGCCTCTCTGTGACTATCTCCCGTAGATCCTGATTGTCGGCTCAGGTTGGCCCTACGCGCACTTGACGTGGAAGCTGCGGCTTTTCTATCATCGAGTATTTTTCTTTGTTTTTCTAGCTCGCGTCTAGCACGAGCGAGTCTATATTGATATGCTTGCAATTCTTCTGATGTGGCTGTTGTGGTCATCGGCTCTGTGTCGTTCATGGCTCTTCCAGCTCTATCCCAAGCTGCTTGCGGTAGCAGCACCCTCTCTCGCCGCATGGGGCCGGCGTATTTGGGGCATGTTCCGCGGGTGAGATTCACAGGGTCGATGTACGGATTGCCCAAATCATCGAAAGCTTCGGACGCTTCATCTTCTTGTCGGCTTCCTTCCCCAATCATGTAGACTTGGTGATATTTTGTCATTGTGTTTTCATCTTCTGGGTCCGTGACACCGCAACGATCGGCGAAGACCTCCCAAATAGAAGTAGATATGTCGATGAAGTCGAAACTGTTGATGCTCTCCGAGTCGTTGTCCAGATTGGAATCTGTGAACGACCCGAAAGACATCCCGCCGAGAAGATCGGCGAGTTCTCCGCCGGCGGCGGGTTTGATGTAGCTTGGCGACGAAGCCTCCTCGTCACCTGACTCGATTGATGATGATGATCCCAAGAAATCGGAACCGGCCGCTAACGGTCCCGAAAAAATCGGTGCCGCCAGGCGATGCGATCCTTCTCTCCCGACGCAGAAGTGGAAGCTCCCGAACGTCATCTCCATCGACTCCTCCAGATCAGCATATGCATGCAAACGGGCGGGAGGGTGAGGAACAAAATCGACGAGATTAGGTTTGACCTGTTTACCTCCGTCCATCACATTGCTTGCTACTGATGATGTCGTTGATGTTGAACGTGCCATCGAGATCAGCTCCTTGTCGCCTCCAATCCCCACAGACGGCACCAATTGACAAAGTATTAACTTATCAATGACTAGAAGTTATAGACTAGGGTTTCGCGGAAAGTAGAGGGCAAGTAGATCTCGAAGGTTTCAGTCGAAAAGGTGCTCGACTATGAAAAACTAGGGTGTATGTTGGCAATGATTCGATCCTTTCTTTCTCCCTCGGCTCTCCTTTATATAGGAGGTGGAGCTGACGCTTTCGTATCGTACAAGTTTACAATGTTCGGAAGGTTTACACGAGTCCTTCTCGTATTACAACAAGACTTCCTAATATATCTATTTTCCATATCAATGTTTGTTGGGCTTCCGAGCTTCATAGACTTTGGGTCGTGGGCCTTCAGTTATCCTCGGGTACCTTATTCGGCAAGCCCATCTGGGATGCCTATGTCATTGGGTTTTGATACATCTCAAACGTATCCATAATTTCTTATGTTCCATGCTACTTTTATGATGATACTCACATGTTTTATACACACTTTATGTCATTATTATGCATTTTCCGGCACTAACCTATTGACGAGATGCCGAAGAGCCAGTTGATGTTTTCTGCTGTTTTTGGTTTCAGAAATCCTGCAAAGGAAATATTCTCGGAATTGGACGAAATCAACGCCCAGGGTCTTACTTTTCCACGAAGCTTCCAGAAGACCGAAGGGGATACGAAGTGGGGCCACGAGGTGGCCAGACCATAGGCCGGCGTGGCCAGAGGGGGACCCGCGCCGCCCTATGGTGTGGGCCCCTCGCGCCGCCTCCAACCCTACCCTTCCGCCTACTTAAAGCCTTCGTCGCGAAACCCCCTGTACCGAGAGCCACGATACGAAAAACCTTCCAGAGACGCAGCCGCCGCCAATCCCATCTCGGGGGATTCAGGAGATCGCCTCCGGCACCCTGCCGGAGAGGGGAATCATCTCCCGGAGGACTCTTCATCGCCATGATCGCCTCCGGATTGATGTGTGAGTAGTTCACCCCTGGACTATGGGTCCATAGCAGTAGCTAGATGGTTGTCTTCTCCTCATTGTGCTATCATGTTAGATCTTGTGAGCTGCCTATGATGATCAAGATCATCTATTTGTAATGCTACATGTTGTGTTTGTTGGGATCCGATAAATATGGAATACTATGTCAAGTTGATTATCAATCTATCATATATGTTGTTTATGTTCTTGCATGCTCTCCGTTGCGAGTAGAGGCTCTGGCCAAGTTGATACTTGTAACTCCAAGAGGGAGTATTTATGCTCGATAGTGGGTTCATGCCTCCATTGAATCTGGGACAGTGACAGAAAGTTCTAAGGTTGTGGATGTGCTGTTGCCACTAGGGATAAAACATCAATGCTTTGTCTAAGGATATTTGTGTTGATTACATTACGCACCATACTTAATGCAATTGTCTGTTGTTTGCAACTTAATACTGGAAGGGGTGCGGATGCTAACCCGAAGGTGGACTTTTTAGGCATAGATGCATGCTGGATAGCGGTCTATGTACTTTGTCGTAATGCCCTGATTAAATCTCATAGTAGTCATCGTGACATGTATGTGCATTGTTATGCCCTCTCTATTTGTCAATTGCCCAACTGTAATTTGTTCACCCAACATGCTATTTATCTTATGGGAGAGACACCACTAGTGAACTGTGGACCCCGGTCCATTCTTTACATCTGAAATACAATCTACTGCAATACTTGTTCTTTACTGTTCTTCGCAAACAAACATCATTTTCCACACCATACAGTTAATCCTTTGTTTACAGCAAGCCGGTGAGATTGACAACCTCACTGTTTCGTTGGGGCAAAGTACTTTGATTGTGTTGTGCAGGTTCCACGTTGGCGCCGGAATCCCTGGTGTTGCGCCGCACTACACTCCGTCACCAACAACCTTCACGTGTTCCTTGACTCCTACTGGTTCGATAACCTTGGTTTCATACTGAGGGAAAACTTTCTGCTGTACGCATCACACCTTCCTCTTGGGGTTCCCAACGGACGTGTGTCAACTGCACGCATCAAGGATTTTTTCTGGCGCCGTTGCCGGGGAGATCAGGACACGCTGCAAGGGGAGTCTCTCACATCCAATCTCTTTACTTTGTTTTTGTCTTGCTTTACTTTACTTTATTTACTGCTTTGTTTGTTCTCTATATCAAAAACACAAAAAAATTAGTTACTAGTTTTACTTTATTTACTGCCTTGTTTGCATTCTCTATATTAAAAACACACAAAAATTAGTTACTTGCATTTACTTTATTTAGTTTACTTTATTTACTACTGTTAAAATGAATACTCCTGAAAACACTAAGTTGTGTGACTTCACTAGCACAAATAATAATGATTTCCTATGCACACCTATTGCTCCACCTGCTACTACAACAGAATTTTTTGAAATTAAACCTGCTTTACTAAATCTTGTCATGAGAGAGCAATTTTCTGGTGTTAGTTCTGATGATGCTGCTGCCCATCTTAATAATTTTGTTGAACTTTGTGAAATGCAAAAGTATAAGGATGTAGATGGTGACATTATAAAATTGAAATTGTTTCCTTTCTCCTTAAGAGGAAGAGCTAAAGATTGGTTGCTATCTTTGCCTAAGAATAGTATTGATTCATGGACTAAATGTAAAGATGCTTTCATTGGTAGATATTATCCTCCTGCTAAAATTATATCTTTGAGAAGTAGCATAATGAATTTTAAGCAATTGTATAATGAACATGTTGCTCAAGCATGTGAAAGAATGAAATCTTTGGTAAAGAATTGCCCTACCCATGGACTAACTACTTGGATGATCATCCAAACCTTCTATGCAGGATTAAATTTTTCTTCGCGGAACCTATTGGATTCAGCTGCTGGAGGTACTTTTATGTCCATCACTTTGGGGGCGGCAACAAAGCTTCTTGATGATATGATGATAAATTACTCTGAATGGCACACTGAAAGGGCTCCACAAGGTAAGAAGGTAAATTCTGTTGAAGAAACCTCCTCCTTGAGTGATAAGATTGATGTGATTATGTCTATGCTTGTGAATGGTAGATCTAATGTTGATCCTAATAATGTTCCTTTAGCTTCATTGGTTTCTCAAGAAGAGAATGTTGATGTGAACTTCATTAAAAGTAATAATTTCAACAACAATGCTTATAGGAATAATTCTGGTAACAACTATAGGCCATATCCTTCTAATAATGGTAATGGTTATGGTAATTCTTACAACAATAATAGGAGTGTACCCTCTGGTCTTGAAGCCATGCTTAAAGAATTTATTAGTACACAAGCTGCTTTTAACAAATCTGTTGAGGAAAAGCTTGGTAAAATTGATATTCTTGCTTCTAAGGTTGATAGTCTTGCTGCTGATGTTGATCTTTTAAAATTGAAAGTTATGCCTAATGAAGATAAAGATATTAAGTCATTTGCTACAGCAAATGCCATACAAGTTCGAATTAATGAAAATATTAGATTGATGGCTGAATTGCATGCTAGGTGGGAAAGAGAAGAAAACGAAAAACTTGCTAAAGAGAGTAATGTAGCTAAAGTTTGGACTATTACCACCACTAGTAATGTTGATGCTTCACATGTTGCTACACCTTGATGCGTGCAATTAACACACGTCCGTTGGGAACCCCAAGAGGAAGGTGTGATGCAGACAGTAGCAAGTTTTCCCTCAGAAAGAAACCAAGGTTTATCGAACCAGGAGGAGCCAAGAAGTACGTTGAAGGTTGATGGCGGCGAAGTGTAGTGCGGCGCAACACCAGGGATTCCGGCGCCAACGTGGAACCTGCACAACGCAACCAAAGTACTTTGCCCCAATGAAACAGTGAGGTTGTCAATCTCACCGGCTTGCTGTAACAAAGGATTAACCGTATTGTGTGGAAGATGATTGTTTGTAGAAAACAGTAAAGAACAAGTATTGCAGTAGATTGTATGCGATGTAAAGAATAGGACCGGGGTCCACAGTTCACTAGAGGTGTCTCTCCCATAAGATAAATAGCATGTTGGGTGAACAAATTACAGTCGGGCAATTGACAAATAGAGAGGGCATGACAATGCACATACATGATATGATAAATATAGTGAGATTTAATTGGGCATTACGACAAAGTACATAGACCGCTATCCAGCATGCATCTATGCCTAAAAAGTCCACCTTCAGGTTATCATCCGAACCCCTTCCGGTATTAAGTTGCAAACAACAGACAATTGCATTAAGTATGGTGCGTAATGTAATCAACAACTACATCCTTGGACATAGCATCAATGTTTTATCCCTAGTGGCAACAGCACATCCACAACCTTAGAACTTTCTGTCACTGTCCCAGATTTAATGGACGCATGAACCCACTATCGAGCATAAATACTCCCTCTTGGAGTTAAGAGTAAAAACTTGGCCAGAGCCTCTACTAATAACGGAGAGCATGCAAGATCATAAACAACACATAGGTAATAGATTGATAATCACCATAACATAGTATTCTCTATCCATCGGATCCCGACAAACACAACATATAGAATTACAGATAGATGATCTTGATCATGTTAGGCAGCTCACAAGATCCGACAATGAAGCACATAAGGAGAAGACGACCATCTAGCTACTGCTATGGACCCATAGTCCAGGGGTGAACTACTCACTCATCACTCCGGAGGCGACCATGGCGGTGAAGAGTCCTCCGGGAGATGATTCCCCTCTCCGGCAGGGTGCCGGAGGCGATCTCCTGAATCCCCCGAGATGGGATTGGCGGCGGCGGCGTCTCAGTAAGGTTTTCCGTATCATGGCTCTCGGTACTGGGGGTTTCGCGACGGAGGCTTTAAGTAGGCGGAAGGGCAGGTCAAGAGGCGATGCGAGGGGCCCACACAACAGGGCCGCGCGGCCAGGAGGTGGGCCGCGCCGCCCTGGCGTGTCGTCGCCTCGTCGCCTCACTTCGTTTCCCTTTCGGTCTTCTGGAAGCTTCGTGGCAAAATAGGCCCCTGGGCGTTGATTTCGTCCAATTCCGAGAATATTTCCTTTGTAGGATTTCTGAAACCAAAAACAGCAGAAAACAGCAACTGCCTCTTCGGCATCTCGTTAATAGGTTAGTGCCGGAAAATGCATAAATATGACATAAAGTATGCATAAAACATGTAGATATCATCAATAATGTGGCATGGAACATAAGAAATTATCGATATGTCGGAGACGTATCACACCTCCTACTATCAATGGTAAAATAATTGGTGTTGGCAATGTTTCTACTCCTAATGCAAAGCGTACAAAATTGCCTGAAACTGTTGAAACTGGTTGTGATAAAACTGCTGAAATTTTTCAAAATATTGGGGACAATGATCCCATTTCTGTAGATCATAATGGTTTAGATTTTGATGATTGTCATATCTCTGAAGTTATAAAGTTCTTACAAAAACCTTCTAGAAGTCCCAATGCTAGTGCTATAAATTTGGCCTTTACAAAACATATTACAAATGCTCTCATAAAAGCTAGAGAAGATAAACTAAAACTTGAAACTTCTATTCCTAGGAAGTTAGAAGATGGTTGGGAGCCCATCATTAAGATGAGGGTCAATGATTTTGATTGTAATGCTTTATGTGATCTTGGTGCAAGTATTTCTGTTATGCCTAAGAAAATCTATGATATGCTTGACTTGCCACCATTGAAATATTGTTATTTGGATGTTAATCTTGCTGATAATGCTATAAAGAAACCTTTGGGGAGGATTGATAATGTTTGCATTATGGTTAACAATAACCTTGTCCCCGTTGATTTTGTTGTCTTGGATATTGAATGCAATGCATCTTGTCCCATTATATTGGGAAGACCTTTTCTTCGAACTGTTGGTGCTACTATTGATATGAAGGAAGGTAATATTAAGTATCAATTTCCTCTCAAGAAAGGTATGGAACACTTCCATAGAAAGAGAATGAAGTTACCTTATGATTCTATTATTAGAACAAATTATGATGTTGATGCTTCATCTCTTGATAATACTTGATTCACACTTTCTGCGCCTAGCTGAAAGGCGTTAAAGAAAAGCGCTTATGGGAGACAACCCATTATTTTACTACAGCACTTTTGTTTTATATTTGAGTCTTGGAAGTTGTTACTACTGTAGCAACCTCTCCTTATCTTTATTTTATTGCATTGTTGTGCCAAGTAAAGTCTTTGATAGTAATGTTGATACTAGATTTGGATTACTGCGTAGAAACAGATTTCTTACTGTCACGAAATTCAGCAGCCCCGTCTGTAGATAACTTAGAAAATTCTGCCAATTTACGTGCGTGATCCTCAGATATGTACGCAACTTTCATTCAATTTGAGTTTTTTCATCTGAGCAAGTTAAGTGCCCCAGAAAAATTCGTCTTTACGGACTGTTCTGTTTTGACAGATTCTGCCTTTTATTTCGCATTGCCTGTTTTGCTATGTTTGATGGATTTCTTTGTTCCATTAACTTTCAGTAGCTTTGTGCAATGTCCAGAAGTGTTAAGAATGATTATGTCACCTCTGAATATATGAATTTTTAATTATGCACTAACCCTCTAATGAGCTTGTTTCGAGTTTGGTGTGGAGGAAGTTTTCAAGGGTCAAGAGAGGAGGATGATACAATATGATCAAGAAGAGTGAAAAGTCTAAGCTTGGGGATGCCCCTGTGGTTCATCCCTGCATATTTCAAGAAGACTCAAGCATCTAAGCTTGGGGATGCCCAAGGCATCCTCTTCTTCATCGACAACTTATCAGGTCACCTCTAGTGAAACTATATTTTTATTCAGTCACATCTTATGTGCTTTACTTGGAGCGTCTGTTTGCTTTTGTTTTGTTTTTGTTTGAATAAAATCGGGTCCTAGCATTCTTTGTATGGGAGAGAGACACGCTCCGCTGTTGCATATGAACACATGTGTTCTTAGTGCTACTTTTAATGTTCATGGCGAAGGTTGAAAACTGCTTCGTTCATTGTTATATGGTTGGAAACGGAAAATGCTTCATGTGGTAATTGGTATAATGTTTTGAATAATTTGATACTTGGCAATTGTTGTGCTCATATAGATCATGTTTAAGCTCTTGCATCATGTACTTTGCACCTATTAATGAAGAACTACATAGAGCTTGTTAAAATTTGGTTTGCATGATTGGTCTCTCTAAGTCTAGATATTTTCTGGTTAAGGTGTTTGAACAACAAGGAAGGCAGTGTAGAGTCTTATAATGCTTGCAATATGTTCTTATGTAAGTTTGGCTGTACCGGTTTATACTTGAGTTTGCTTCAAACAACCTTGCTAGCCTAAGCCTTGTATTGAGAGGGATTACTTCTCGTGCATCCAAATCCTTGAGCCAAAAACTATGCCATTTGTGTCCACCATACCTACCTACTACATGGTATTTCTCTGCCATTCCAAAGTATATTACTTGAGTGCTACCTTTAAAATTCTATTCTTTGTCTTTGCAATATATAGCTCATGGGAAAATAGCCTTAAAAACTATTGTGGTATTGAATATGTTGCTATGTATCTTATTTATTATAAGTTGCTTGTTGAGCGGTAACCATGTTTCTGGGGATGCCATCAACTATTACACCTTTGTTGGATATCATGTGAGTTGCTATGCATGTTCGTCTTGTCTTACGTAAGGGCGATTTTCATGATCAAATGGTTTGAGTATGCATATTGTTAGAGAAGAACATTGGGCCGCTAACTAAAGCCATGAATCATGGTGGAAGTTTCAGTTTGGACACAAAACCTCAATCTCTTGTGAGAATATTATTTGTTGTTGAATGCTTAAGCATTAAAAAGAGGAGTCCATTATCTGTTGTCTATGTTGTCCCGGTATGGATGTCTAAGTTGCGAATAATCAAAAGCGAGAAATCCAATGCGAACTTTCTCCTTAGACCTCTGTACAGGCGGCATAGAGGTACCCCTTTGTGACACTTGGTTGAAACATATGTTATGCAATGATAATCCATGTTAATCCAAGCTAATTAGGACAAGGTGCGAGCACTATTGGTATTCTATGCATGAGGCTTGCAACTTATAGGATGTCTTATACATAACACATATGAATTATTACTACCGTTGACAAAATTGTTTCTATGTTTTCAAAATGAAAAGCTCTAGCACAAAAATAGTAATCCATGCTTCCCTCTGCGAAGGGCCATTCTTGTACTTTATGTTGAGTCAGTTTACCTACTTCTTTCTATCTTAGAAGCAAACACTTGTGTCAACTGTGTGCATTGATTCTTACATGTTTACTTATTGCACTTGTTATATTGCTTTATGTTGACAACTATCCATGAGATATACATGTTGAAGTTGAAAGCAACCGCTGAAACTTATATCTTCCTTTGTGTTGCTTCAAAGCTTTCTACTAAGAATCTATTGCTTTATGAGTTAACTCTTATGCAAGTCTTATTGATGCTTGTCTTGAAAGTACTATTCATGAAAAGTCTTTGCTATATGATTCACTTGTTTAATCATTGTCTTTACCATTGCTTCGAATCGCTGCATTCATCTCATATGCTTTACAATAGTATTGATCAAGATTATGATAGCATGTCACTTCAGAAATTATCCTTGTTATCGTTTACCTACTCGAGGGCGAGTAGGAACTAAGCTTGGGGATGCTTCATACGTCTCAAACGTATCCATAATTTCTTATGTTCCATGCTACTTTTATGATGATACTCACTTGTTTTATACACACTTTATGTCATTATTATGCATTTTCCGGCACTAACCTATTGACGAGATGCCGAAGAGCCAGTTGATGTTTTCTGCTGTTTTTGGTTTCAGAAATCCTACAAAGGAAATATTCTCGGAATTGGACGAAATCAACGCCCAGGGTCTTACTTTTCCATGAAGCTTCCAGAAGACCGAAGGGGATACGAAGTGGGGCCACGAGGTGGCCAGACCATAGGCCGGCGCGGCCAGAGGGGGGCCGCGCCGCCCTATGGTGTGGGCCCCTCGCGCCGCCTCCAACCCTACCCTTCCGCCTACTTAAAGCCTTCATCGCGAAACCCCCTGTACCGAGAGCCACGATACGGAAAACCTTCCAGAGACGTAGCTGCCGCCAATCCCATCTCGGGGGATTCAGGAGATCGCCTCCGGCACCCTGCCGGAGAGGGGAATCATCTCCCGGAGGACTCTTCATCGCCATGATCGCCTCCGGATTGATGTGTGAGTAGTTCACCCCTGGACTATGGGTCCATAGCAGTAGCTAGATGGTTGTCTTCTCCTCATTGTGCTATCATGTTAAATCTTGTGAGCTGCCTATCATGATCAAGATCATCTATTTGTAATGCTACATGTAGTGTTTGTTGGGATCCGATGAATATGGAATACTATGTCAAGTTGATTATCAATCTATCATATATGTTGTTTATGTTCTTGCATGCTCTCCGTTGCTAGTAGAGGCTCTGGCCAAGTTGATACTTGTAACTCCAAGAGGGAGTATTTATGCTCGATAGTGGGTTCATGCCTCCATTGAATCTGGGACAGTGACAGAAAGTTCTAAGGTTGTGGATGTGTTGTTGCCACTAGGAATAAAACATCAATGCTTTGTCTAAGGATATTTGTGTTGATTACATTACGCACCACACTTAATGCAATTGTCTGTTGTTTGCAACTTAATACTGGAAGGGGTGCGGATGCTAACCCGAAGGTGGACTTTTTAGGCATAGATGCATGCTGGATAGCGGTCTATGTACTTTGTCGTAATGCCCTGATTAAATCTCATAGTAGTCATCGTGACATGTATGTGCATTGTTATGCCCTCTCTATTTGTCAATTGCCCAACTGTAATTTGTTCACCCAACATGCTATTTATCTTATGGGAGAGACACCACTAGTGAACTGTGGACCCCGGTCCATTCTTTACATCTGAAATACAATCTACTGCAATACTTGTTCTTTACTGTTCTTCGCAAACAAACATCATTTTCCACACCATACGGTTAATCCTTTGTTTACAGCAAGACGGTGAGATTGACAACCTCATTGTTTCGTTGGGGCAAAGTACTTTGATTATGTTGTGCAGGTTCCACGTTGGCACCGGAATCCCTGGTGTTGCGCCGCACTACACTCCGTCACCAACAACCTTCACGTGTACCTTGACTCCTACTGGTTCGATAACCTTGGTTTCATACTGAGGGAAAACTTTCTGTTGTACGCGTCACACCTTCCTCTTGGGGTTCCCAACGGACGTGTGTCAACTGCACGCTTCAGGTTTCAAACATGGAAATTTCAAAAACCTCCCAAAAGCTTCATTTTAGAGTGACTAAGAAGGATCCGGGTTTACCTTTTCATTTTCATGTTTTAAACTTGTTTAAATCTTGGTCAAACCTAGTATTTGACCAAGATTCAAATGGGCATAAAATTAAAAAAATCAGAAAAATGATAAACCAAAGCATGTATCTACCCCTAACCCTAAACTCTGTTTTATGAAGTCAAGCATAAAGAGAAATGGTTTTGGGTTTCAAACATGGAAATTTCAAAAACCTCCCAAAAGCTTCATTTTGGAGTGACTAAGGACGATCCAGGCTTACTTTTTCATTTTCATGTTTTAAACTTGTTTAAATCTTGGTCAAACCAAGGATTTGACCAAGATTCAAATGGGCATAAAAATTCAAGAAAAAACCAAAAAAAATGAAAAACAAAAGCACATAGTCTTCTTATGTCGGAAATTCAATTCGGCTCCCGTGTGCGTATGCTCCCTATACCAAAAAATTATATTTCGAGTTGTCGAAAAATTTTGACAGAAAATTCTACATGTACATCTCTATAATATATGTGCATTCGTCAAGTCTCATGAAAAATCAATATTTTTTGTGGTCTATGTAAAAAAGAGAAAATTTATCTTGTAAAAAGCATTATTTTTAGCACTGAATTTTGTCTTTTTTACACCCGTCACATGATAAGTCTATTTTTTATGAAACAACTTTGTGAGCGCGTAGCACATGAAGATGTACGTGCGAATTTTTCGTTTCATATTTTTTGAAATTCAAAATGTGTGTAAGATGAATTTCAAAATAAAGGAAGCATATACTCCCATGTTCCAAAACACCACTCCCTATTTCTTATGTCATATAGTAAGCATTCAAGTTGATAAACAAGGTCTAGACGTATTCAAACCACACAAATCATGTATCTACCCCCTAACCCTAAACTCTGTCTTGTGAAGTCAAGCATGAAGAGAAGTGGTTTTGGCTTTCAAACATGGAAATTTCAAAAACCACCCAAAAGCTTCATTTTAGAGTGACTAAGAAGGATCCAGGCTCACCTTTTCATTTTTCATGTTTTAAACTTGTTTAAATCTTGGTCAAACCTAGGATTTGACCAAGATTCAAATGGGCATCAAAATTAAAAAAAATCAGAAAAATGAAAAACCAAAGCACATAGTCTTCTTATGTCATATAGTAAGCATTTAAGTTGATAAACAAGGTATAGACATATTGAAACCAGACAAATCATGTATCTACCCCTAACCCTAAACTCTGTCTTATGAAGTCAAGCATGAAGAGAAGTGGTTTTGGGTTTCAAACATGGAAATTTCAAAAACCTCCCAAAAGCTTCATTTTAGAGTGACTAAGGACGATCCATGCTTACTTTTTTCATTTTCATGTTTTAAACTTGTTTAAATCTTTGTCAAACCTGGGATTTGACCAAGATTCAAATGGGCATAAAACTTCAAGAAAAAATCAAAAAAAATGAAAAACAAAAGCACATAGTCTTCTTATGTCATATAGTAAGCATTCAAGTTGATAAAAAGGTCGAGACGTATTCAAACCACACAAAGCATGTATCTACCCCCTAACCCTAAACTCTGTCTTATGAACTCAAGCATGCATGAAGAGAAGTGGTTTTGGCTTTTCAAACATGGAAATGTCAAAAACCTCCCAAAAGCTTCATTTTAGAGTGACTAAGAAGGATCCAGGCTTACCTTTTCATTTTCATGTTTTAAACTTGTTTAAATCTTGGTCAAACCTAGGATTTGACCAAGATTCAAATGGGCATCAAAATTCAAAAAAAATCAGAAAAATTAAAAACCATAGCACATAGTCTTCTTATGTCATATAGTAAGCATTCAAGTTGATAAACAAGGTCTAGACATATTCAAACCAGACAAATCATGTATCTACCCCTAACCTAAACTTTGTCTTATGAAGTCAAGCATGAAGACAAGTGGTTTTGGCTTTCAAACATGGAAATTTCAAAACCTCCCAACAGCTTCATTTGGAGTGACTTGCTTTTTTATTTTCATGTTTTAAACTTGTTTTTTTATTTTCATTTTCATGTTTTAAAATTTTTTAAACCTTGGTCAAGCCTAGGATTTGACCAAGATTCAAATGGACATAAAAAAATTCAACAGTTTATGACAGGACACAAAATAAACATGAAATTACATCTAAATCCCTAACTTTTACATGGAGGACCCCAGGCTGAAAGCAAGAAATGCGATCGGGTCTTGAATCTTGATGCGTCTTCTCTTGAAAAAGAAGATCTTTGAGAGTTTGCGTACCTACAACACGTCACTTGTGCTCACTGAAGTGTGGGACCTGACGCATGGGCACCACATGTAAGTGACATGGATTCAAGGGTAGGAAAGCCAAGAGAAAAAACGAGAATTTGGACAAAAATAATCCAATCTTGCTGGTATGTCGAAAGTTTGTTTTTCCCAATCTTTTTGACGTTGGGTTATTTATGTCAATTTTTGCCGAAAAAACAAGGACGGCGGGAGGCATTGGAGACTGGAGACTAGAGCGAGTTGAGGATTTCTGGTGTCATAATGGAAATAGTGATGCATCTAGCTTCAGAGTACTTCAGAACCATACTTCCTGAGCAACACTACTCTGACGTAAGTACAGTGAATACGGACAAGACTGGGACCAACCTAAGCTTCAGAGATGGCAGGGTTCCCCTTGCCCCCACCCTTCTTACAACTAAGGACACACCGGACCCGACATTGCTACCCACCTCCCTCTACGCCCCTTCAAAGAAATCATACTAGAATCTCGAATCGTAGGAATTAGTCTGACACGATTTCTGATTGTTTAAATCATAGGATTTCAATTCTCGGAATTCATTTATACTACATTTTTATATAAAAAAATCCTTCATTGTGTAACCGTATTTTACAATTTCTTTTGGTTTTCACACGTAATCAAACGTTATTGGATCCAAATACCACTGTTTCTCAATCCTATTTATTTGGAGATGATCATCACTCTCTAATCATACACTTTTCCCATTCCCGCACTTTGAAAATCTTGTGAATAATCAAAGAAGCCAAAATTTATGGTGTGTATTGTATATGTTTATGGCATGGTTAGTTTCATCGAATATTGTTTGGTTGCATCGCGGGAAAACCACGTGAATTTAGATTAATTGTTGCATGTTTGTGCTGTGACCAACTGCTTTTCCAATGAAATAGCCCCCCCCCCCCCCCCCCGTGTACGCATTGTTTGGGTTGCATGCATGCATGGTGTGTACAAAATGTTAAAATAGAAATGATGTAGGAATTGAATATGATTGCATGTTGAATTAATCCTATATGAAAGGAAATCACACAAATTTGAATTGCATGTTCTTTGGTTGTAGTGCTACACAAAAAACACGTGAATTAGTATGAATTATCATGTATTCAAGAATCAAAGGAGCCACTGAGATTTGAAACCCACAAAAATTTCTATGAATTTCCTTCGAACCAAACAAGCCCTACAAGATTTCTAAGGAATATAATCCAATGAATCAAACGGCTTCCGTTGTTGGAATATTTCCTTAGGACATCAATCCTATAGAAACTCTATGATCCAGTTTCAGCGACAATCTGGTCGGTGTAGGCTCGAGGAGGCCAATTGTATATAAATGTTTGAACCCGGTTGGTTGAGTGATCATGCTCGTGACATCCAGCCTGAAAGGTAAAATTTGGGCAAGGCCAGCGTGACATCACAATACTTTTGAAATATTCAAAAGCGCGTAAGATTTGTGAAATTTTAATAATAACTACTACTTATGTAAACTTTTTTTCGCTCATACGCTTATTAGGGTAGGCTAACCCGAATGGCCTCCTCAAGATCCCTACCTCTACGAGGTTGTAGGCTAACCAGGGTTTCCCGAGTTCATCCACCTCGACGGGTTCCTTTCCACTTTCGACCATGTTGTGGGCCTCATTTTGGGTTCCCGTACCACGACCAGTCCTTTCCAGGAGTCTCGAGCCCATGCCATAATATTTTTTTGAAATTTTTTTAAGACCGCACAATATTTGTTGAATTAAAGGAATAAACATTTTTTTAAATAGCTAAATAAAAGAAGTATGAATTTTGAAATCTATTTTTTTCTAAAACAATAATTGTTGGAGATATGCCCAAGAGGCAATAATAAAATGGTTATTATAATATATCTTTGTGTTTATGATAATGTTTACATACCATGCTATAATTGTATTAACCGAAACATTGATACATGTGTGTTATGTGAACAACAAGGAGTCCCTAGTAAGCCTCTTGTATAACTAGCTTGTTGATTAATAGATGATCATAGTTTCATGATCATGAACATTGGATGTTATTAATAACAAGGTTATGTCATTATGTGAATGATGTAATGGACACACCCAATTAAGCGTAGCATAAGATCACGTCATTAAGTTATTTGCTATAAGCTTTCGATACATAGTTACCTAGTCCTTTTTACCATGAGATCATGTAAATCACTTATACTGGAAAGGTACTTTGATTACATCAAACACCACTACGTAAATGGGTGGTTATAAAAATGGGATTAAGTATCCGGAAAGTATGCGTTGAGGCATATGGATCAACAGTGGGATTTGTCCATCCCGATGACGGATAGATATACTCTGGGCCCTCTCGGTGGAATGTCGTCTAAATAGCTTGCAAGCATATGAATGGTTCATAAGAGACCACATACCACGGTACGAGTAAAGAGTACTTGTCAGGAGACGAGGTTGAACAAGGTATAGAGATACCGATGATCAAACCTCGGACAAGTAAAATATCGCGTGACAAAGGGAATCGGTATCGTATGTGAATGGTTCATTCGATCACTAAGTCATCGTTGAATATGTGGGAGCCATTATGGATCTCCAGATCCCGCTATTGGTTATTGGTCGGAGAGAAGTCTCAACCATGTCTACATAGTTCGCGAACCGTAGGGTGACACACTTAAGGTTTGATGTCGTTTAAGTAGATATGGATATATGGAATGGAGTTCGAAGTTTTGTTCGGAGTCTCGGATGGGATCCAGGACATCACGAGGAGGTCCGGAATGGTCCGGAGAATAAGATTCATATATAGGAAGTCATTTTCTAGGTTTGAAAATGATCCGGTATTTTTCCAGGAAGGTTCTAGAAGGTTCTAGAAGAGTCCGGAAGAAATTGGCATGGAAGGTGGGGACTCCACCCACCTTGGCCGGCCAGCCTAAGGGAGGATGAGTCCCAAGTGGACTCCTCCCCATGGTGGTCGGCCACCCCACCAAGGAAAGGGGGGAGTCCCACTCCCCCTAGGTTTGGTCACATGGAAAGTTTCATGTTGGGGTCTTATTCGGAGACTTTGACCTAAACCTTGGGGCTTCCACCTATATAAAGAGGGGAGGGGAGGGGCTGGCCGGCCAGACCAAGACCACCATGGCCGCACCCCCTCAAGGCTGCCCTAGCCAGCGCCCCCCCTCCCAAACCCTAGCGGTTCCCTCCTACCTCTCCCTCCCACATAGCTTAGGCGAAGCTCTGTCGGAGATCTCCACCACCACCGCCACCACGCCGTTGTGCTGCCGGGATTCTGAGGAGGATCTACTACTTCCGCTGCCCGCTGGAACGGGTAGAAGGACGTCGTCTTCATCAACACCGAATGTGTGACCGAGTACGGAGGTGCTGCCCGATTGTGGCACCGTGATCAAGATCTTCTACGCGCTTTTGCAAGCGGCAAGTGATCGTCTACCACAGCAACAAGAGCCTACTCTTGTAGGCTTTGGAAATCTTCAAGGGTGAGTCTTGATCATCCCCTCGTTGCTCCCGTCTTCTAGATTGCATCTTGGCTTGGATTGCGTTCTCGCGGTAGGAAATTTTTTGTTTTCTATGCAACGAATCCCTACAGTGGTATCAGAGCCGTGTCTATGCATAGATGGTTGCACGAGTAGAACACAATTGTTTTGTGGGCGTTGATGCTTATGTTGTCTTTAGATCGAGTACTTTGCATCTTTGTGGCATGGTGGGATGAAGCGGCTCGGGCTAACTTTACATGACCGCGTTCATGAGACTTGCTCCACGTTCGACATGCAACTTGTATTGCATAAGTGGCTTTGCGGGTGTCTGTCTCTCCCACCATAGTGAAGATTCAATTTACTCTTTCTATTGACAACACAAGTATCATCGTTGTGGTTCATGTTCGTAGGTAGATTAGATCTTACTCGAAAACCCTAAACCACGTAAAATATGCAAACCAAATTAGAGACGTCTAACTTGTTTTTGCAGGGTTTGGTGATGTGATATGGCCATGATGTGATGATGAATATGTATGAGATGATCATTATTGTATTGTGGCAACCGGCAGGAGCCTTATGGTTGTCTTTATATTTCATGTTGAGTATTATTTCAAAGTAGTTGTAATAGTTGCTACATGCGGTGAACAACCATGAAGACGGCGCTATGGACCTTGACGCTACGCCGACGGTGATGGAGATCATGCCCGTTGATGATGGAGATCATGTCCGTGCTTTGGAGATGAAGATCGAAGGCACAAAGACTAAAGGGCCATATCATATCACATATGAATTGCATGTGATGTTAATCCTTTATGCATCTTATTTTGCTTAGAACGCGACGGTAGCATTATAAGATGATCCCTCACATTAATATCAAGATAATAAAGTGTTCTCCCCTCGTATGCACCGTTGCACAGTTCGTCGTTTCGAAGCATCTCGTGATGATCGGATGTGATAGACTCAACGTTCACATACAACGGGTGTAAGCCATGTTGCACACGCAGAATACTTGGGTTTGCTTGACGAGCCTAGCATGTACAGACATGGCCTCGGAACAACGGAAACCGAAAGGTTGAACGCGAGTCATATGGATGATATGATCAACATGTTGATGTTCACCATTGAAGCTACATCATCTCACGTGATGATCGGTTTTGGTGTAGTGGATTTGGATCGTGTACCACTTAACAACTATGAGGGATGTTGTATTAAGTGGGAGTTCATTAGTAATTAGATTAAAACATGAACTAATTATCATAAACATAGTCTGAGTAGCATTTTGAATTAATTTGTAGTATTGGCATCCGTTTTTCTACCAAGCGCTAGTCTTGTAATTGAGATAGAAATACTGTTAAAATCTGACAAGAAACTTTACGGACTGGTACCGTATTGTTAAAGAATCAAGAAATGATTAAGTCCTATTGCAAACTTTTAGTAAACCTCACATTGTTGATTCAAAGAGCTATGATTTTAATTAGTACCTAAAGTTATCTTGTCTCCATGAAACTTGAAGTTCAAATCTGTTTGAAAAAGTAAGGAGCTGAAAATTCAGTTTTCAGAAATAAGCAGGTATGAGATATATGTGATATCTAAGACCTTATTGCAAGATGATAGAATATAATCTAGTGAGACTACATAAACTCATAAGTTTTATGGGAATGTACGAAGGTTGAAGACGCAAGGCGTCCCAATCCTCCAACTATTGGGGCACTAACGATATTCGCATATCCATGAAGTGATCGTCCTTAGTATGCACCGTTGCTAAAGACTCATCGTTTCGAATATAAGGTATAGATTCTACGTGTGCATACAACGGGTGCAAGCCAGATTTGCACATGCGAATACTGAGGTTAAACTTTACGAGCCTAGCATGTACAGACATGGTCTCGGAAAAGTCGTCATGATATGATGGATAAAATTATGAGTGAAATTGTTCATCATATTACAAAGTTACTAATAGTGAAATCTGAAACACTTCTCATATGATGATCAACTTCAAAGTAAGAACCTCAAGGTTATTGGTATTTGACCAACAAACCTAGAAGTTAATGATGTTAAAGTGTTTTTCTGAATAATGAGGAAAGCTAAAAGAGAAACTACAAAAGATATTTTGGCAGAAAGAAAAGAAAAGACTAGAAAGTCTAGCTTAGGTGTATATAAATGATATACATGTTATGGATGTATTCCTTGTTTGGTCACACAATGAAATTCTTGGGTATTTGTACCATATTGGTTGGTATGAAGTGTCATACAAAACAACGCAATACAAGAATACAATGGCCTAAGTGACTGACAAGGAATATGATAGGAATGCACATCTGGAACAAAAAATAAAGTGTTATTATGTTCGTCGTTGGAATTCTATCTAGCCCTTAGAATTTATAATAAAGAACTTAATAATTGTTATTATGCTCTGGTCAAATAAAAACAATGAGTTGTTCAAATTATGACATTACTCCATGTACGATGGATAAGTTATTATAAATCTTAATGGTGAAACACACATACATAACACTGACGCTAAAATGCCATAAGGCAAATGATTTAAATTCCACTTATTTGTGGAACCGCCATTTAGGTCATGTTAGAAAGTAACGCATGAAGGAACTCCATGCAAATGGAATTTTGGAGTCATTCGATTTTTGAATTGTTTGGCGATTGCAAATATTTTCTAAAGAGAATGACTGAAATACCGTTCATAGGCCAAGAGTTGAACGGGAAACTAACTTAGTGGAAACATACATGATGATATATGTGGTTCACTGGGCATAGTTGTGTGCGGGAGATTCTTCTACTTCATGAAAACTTCCAACAATGAATTGAGTATATATATGTGGATATATTCGATAAGGAAGAAGTTTGAAACATTTGAATAGATTCAAATAAATTTCAGCATGAAGTGGAAATCATCGTAATAGAAAAGTCAAATATCTATGATTAGATCATAGTGGAAATATTTGAATTACGATTTTTAGCGAACATCTAAGAGAGTTATGAAGGTTGTTCTACAACTCACATTTCTTGGAGTATCATAGTGATGATGAAGTATCCGAGAGACGTATACAAACCTTGTTGGATTAATGATAAGATAAAATAAAATGAAGCCATTATATTTTTGTGGATTATGCTTTAGAGACTACCGCTTTTACACTAAATAGAGCATCATCATGATCCGTTGAAATGACACCATACGAGTTATGGCATGGGTATGAACCCTAATAGTCCTTTCTTAAATTTTGGTATGCATAGCATAAGATAAATAAGTTTACAACCAAAATCGGATGAATGTCTTTGTTGGTTATCCCAAAGAATTGATTGGGAATTCTTTTCACTATAAAGTAAAAGACAAAAGTGTTTGTTAATGTTACTTTCTTATTTCCAAGAAATTGTTTTCTAGCGAAGTATTTGTGTGGGAGGACAATAGAACTTGATAAGGTTTATGAACCTGAGCATAATGATCAGAGTAGCGCAGCATTGGAATTGGTTCCGGAAGCGGTCACGATGATCATAGCTCTCATGACTACAAAGTGTTTTAGTCATGGAGATCGAAGTACATATTGAACCTTGTAGGTATGGTTTACTTTGTGATCAAATAAATGATTTGTGAACAAAGGATTGATTTTGAACAATGATAAATCAACTACAAACAAAGAAGTTATGATGGGCCCTGACTCCGTTAAAATGGCAATACGCCATGAAATCCAAGATAGATGAATACTTTTTGAAAGTAAATAAATCTATGAAATTGATAGACTTGGATGAAATGTCCTTAAAGAAGCTAGGCTTGTCGAAAAGTTGTTTACGACAAAGTTCAAAGAGTTGACTACGATAAGATTAGATTTTCCGTAGCAATGCTTATAGTCTATGTGGATTATTCTAGTAATCACTACATATTTCTTTTATGAGATATGTTAGTAGGATGGCAAAATATATTAGTTAACAGAAGTGTGTATTAAAGGTGTATACAAGATACTACCAAGAGTTTTGCTAGTCCGTAGAATACTAGATAGGAATACAAACTTCAATTGGATGAAGTGAGTATTGCAGAGTTGGAATCTTCACCGGATGAAATGATCAAAGAGTTATGATTTCATCAGAGACGATGAAGAGGCTTGCATTTGCAAGAAATTAAGTGGGAGCGCTGAGACATATTTGTAATACTTTATGTAGGTGACATATCGTTGATTATAAATAATGTAATTATATAATTGATTAAAAAGGTTTCATTGAGAATTAAACTTCAATGAAAGGATATGAACTGCAACATATTTAGTGTCAAGATCTATGAAGATGGATTGAAACACATAAAAGTTTAAGTTAAAAAGTACATAGAATGAATATTGAAGTAGTTCAATATAAAGAAGGTGTTCTTTTCATGTGAAGGTTTTACATGACTTGAGTGTATTTGACACTCAATGAGTAAAAACACATGAGTGATTTTAGATCACGAATAATATGTACAATATCAGATGTCCTATGCTCTAAATGGTTAGGAGCATATACCAGAATGATTCGTGTGATGATCATTGGATAAACAGTAAGAATATCCCTGAGTACTTTAGAAGAACCAAGGATATATAGTTTTGTATGAGTAATGACAAACAAATCGCTGTAAAGTGTTGCACCTATATTAGTTTGGTCACATATAAAAATAAAATTTCAATCTCAAATTAGGCTAAGTGTTGTTTAAAAGGTAGCACAATGAGCAAGAATTTGTCTATGCTAGATTTAGATGAGTTCTAAATGTTGTGACGGATTCTACAAACGAAGGCAGAATATGTCATTGTTTTGACAATGACTGAGGATGTTAAGTCAAGAGGTTCTTTGAGAACTTGGTGTAGTTCCGATAGTGTCAGAACTTTGAAACTATATTGTGTATGACAATATTAGTGACATATTTTAGACCGCGGAATTAAGGTTCCACCAGAAGACCAAACATATTTAATGCCGACTCATTTAGAAAATGAGTGATGCGTTGAGACGCAAATGAATTGCAAAATACATACGTTTCTGAGCATGTCAGATCCGTTGACTAAAACTTCTCCCGTGAGCAAAACATGATAAAACACCGGAAGGCCAAGGTGTTATATCTTTACATATGTAAACTAGATTATTGACTCTAGTGCAAGTGGGAGACTGTTGGAGATATGCCCAAGAGGCAATAATAAAATGGTTATTATAATATATCTTTGTGTTTATGATAATGTTTACATACCATGCTATAATTGTATTAACCGAAACATTGATACATGTGTGTTATGTGAACAACAAGGAGTCCCTAGTAAGTGCGGTGACCCAGCGTACCACTGCATGGTGTAGTACACAAGTCGTTGACATAACACAAGTGAAACACCGTTCCACCCATATTACATCCCTCAGAGTGGTACAACAGAAACATATGCGAGTCCAAGGTATGTCTATAGAAGTACATGATGTCTACGCCCCCTCCTTTTCCTGTAGACAGTGTTGGGCCTCCAAGAGCAGAGGTTTGTAGAACAACAGCAAGTTTTCCCTTAAGTGGATCACCCAAGGTTTATCGAACTCAGGGAGGAAGAGGTCAAAGATATCCCTCTCATGCAACCCTGCAACCACAAAGCAAGAAGTCTCTTGTGTCCCCAACACACCTAATAGGTGCACTAGTTCGGCGAAGAGATAGTGAAATACAGGTGGTATGAATAAGTAGTAGCAACGGCACCAGAAAAGTGCTTTGCCCAGGACAGTAAACAAGCAGTAGTAACGCAGCGTAGTAACGCAAAGAAACAAGTAAACAAGCGATAGCGATATTTAGGAACAAGGCCTAGGGATCATACTTTCACTAGTGGACACTCTCAACATTGATCACATAACAGAATAGATAAATGCATACTCTACACTCTTTTGTTGGATGATGAACACCATTGCGTAGGATTACACGAACCCTCAATGCCGGAGTTAACAAGCTCCACAATTCAATGTTCATATTTAAATAACCTTAGAGTGCATGAAAGATCAACACGACTAAACCAAGTACTAACATAGCATGCACACTGTCACCTTCACACTATGTAGGAGGAATAGATCACATCAATACCATCATAGCAATAGTTAACTTCATAATCTACAAGAGATCATAATCATAGCCTACGCCAAGTACTAACACGGATGCACACACTATCACCATTACACCGTGCAGGAGGAATAAAACTACTTTAATAACATCACTAGAGTAGCACATAGATAAATTGTGATACAAAACACATTGCAATCATAAAGAGATATAAATAAGCACTTCACTATGCCATTCATAACAGTGAATAAGTATTATGTGAAATATAGCCTAAGAGACCCACACGGTGCACACACTGTCACCTTTACACACGTGGGACAAGGAGTCTCCGGAGATCACATAAGTAAAATTCACTTGACTAGCATAACGACATCTAGATTACAAGCATCATCATATGAATCTCAATCATGTAAGGCAGCTCATGAGATTATTGTATTGAAGTACATAGGAGAGAGATGAACCACATAGCTACCGGTACAGCCCCGAGCCTCGATGGAGAACTACTCCATCCTCATGGGAGCAGCAGCGGTGATGAAGATGGCGGTGGAGATGGCAGCGGTGTCGATGGAGAAGCCTTCCGGGGGCACTTCCCCGTCCCGGCGGCGTGCCGGAACAGAGACTCCTGTCCCCCAGATCTTGGCTTCGCGATGGCGGCGGCTCTGGAAGGTTTCTCGTACCGTGGCTTTTCCGTATCGAGGTTTTAGGTCCAGGGGCTTTATATAGGCGAAGAGGCGGCGTCAGGAGGTCGAAGGGGCGACCACACTATAGGGGCGCGGGCCCCCCTTGGCCGCGCCGGCCTAGGGTTTGGTGGGCCTGTGCCCCCTCTCTGGCGGTTCTCGTGTGTTCTGGATGCTTCCGGGCAAAATAGGAACCTGGGCGTTGATTTCGTCCGATTCCGAGAATATTTCATTACTAGGATTTCTGAAACCAAAAATAGCAGAAAACAGGAACTGGCACTTCGGCATCTCGTTAATAGGTTAGTTCCGGAAAAAGCATAAATATGACATAAAATGTGCATATAACATGTAGATATCATCAATAATGTGGCATGGAACATAAGAAATTATCGATACGTCAGAGACGTATCAGCATCCCCAAGCTTAGTTTTTGCTCGTCCCGAGCAGGTAAACGATAAACAAAGATAATTTCTGGAGTGACATGCCATCATAATCTTGATCATACTATTGTAAAGCATATGTAATGAATGCAGCGATCAAAACAATGTATATGACATGAGTAAACAAGTGAATCATATAGTAAAGACTCTTCATGAATAGTACTTCAAGACAAGCATCAATAAGTCTTGCATAAGAGTTAACTCATAAAGCAATAATTCAAAGTAAAGGCATTGAAGCAACACAAAGGAAGATGAAGTTTCAGCGGTTGCTTTCAACTTATAACATGTATATCTCATGGATATTGTCAACATAGAGTAATATAACAAGTGCAATATGCAAGTATGTAGGAATCAATGCACAGTTCACACAAGTGTTTGCTTCTTGAGGTAGAGAGAAATAGGTGAACTGACTCAACAATAAAAGTAAAAGAATGGTCCTTCAAAGAGGAAAGCATCGATTGCTATATTTGTGCTAGAGCTTTGATTTTGAAAACAAGAAACAATTTTGTCAATGGTAGTAATAAAGCATATGTATCATGTAAATTATATCTTACAAGTTGCAAGCCTCATGCATAGTATACTAATAGTGCCCGCACCTTGTCCTAATTAGCTTGGACTACCGGGATCATCGCAATGCACATGTTTTAACCAAGTGTCACAAAGGGGTACCTCTATGCCGCCTGTACAAAGGTCTAAGGAGAAAGCTCGCATTGGATTTCTCACTATTGATTATTCTCAACTTAGACATCCATACCGGGACAACATAGACAACAGATAATGGACTCCTCTTTTATGCATAAGCATGTAACAACAATTAATTTTCTCATTTGAGATTGAGGATATTGTCCAAAACTGAAACTTCCACCATGGATCATGGCTTTATTTAGCGGCCCAATGTTCTTCTCTAACAATATGCATGCTCTAACCATAAGGTGGTAGATCGCTCTTACTTCAGACAAGACGAACATGCATAGCAACTCACATGAAATTCAACAAAGGGTAGTTGATGGCGTCCCCAGGAACATGGTTATCGCACAACGAGCAACTTAATAAGAGATAAAGTGCATAAGTACATATTCAATACCATAATAGTTTTTAAGCTATTTGTCCCATGAGCTATATATTGTAAAGGTGAAGAATGGAAATTTTAAAGGTAGCACTCAAGCAATTTACTTTGGAATGGCGGAGAAATACCATGTAGTAGGTAGGTATGGTGGACACAAATGGCATAGTGGTTGGCTCAAGTATTTTGGATGCATGAGAGGTATTCCCTCTCGATACAAGGCTTAGGCTAGCAAGGTTTATTTGAAACAAACACAAGGATGAAGCGGTGCAGCAAAACTCACATAAAAGACATATTGAAAACATTATAAGACTCTACACCGTCTTCCTTGTTGTTCAAACTCAATACTAGAAATTATCTAGACCTTAGAGAGACCAAATATGCAAACCAAATTTTAGCATGCTCTATGTATTTCTTCATTAATGGGTGCAAAGTATATGATGCAAGAGCTTAAACATGAGCACAACAATTGCCAAGTATCACATTATCCAAGACATTATAGCAATTTACTACATGTATCATTTTCCAATTCCAACCATATAACAATTTAACGAAGAAGAAACTTCAGCATGAATACTATGAGTAGAGCCTAAGGACATACTTGTCCATATGCTACAGCGGAGCGTGTCTCTCTCCCATAAAGTGAATGCTAGGATCCATTTTATTCAAAAAAAACAAAAACAAAAACAAACCGACGCTCCAAGCAAAGCACATAAGATGTGATGGAATAAAAATATAGTTTCAGGGGAGGAACCTGATAATATTGTCGATGAAGAAGGGGATGCCTTGGGCATCCCCAAGCTTAGACGCTTGAGTCTTCTTGATATATGCAGGGGTGAACCACCGGGGCATCCCCAAGCTTAGAGCTTTCACTCTCCTTGATCACCTTGTATCATCCTCCTCTCTTGACCCTTGAAAACTTCCTCCACACCAAACTCGAAACAACTCATTAGAGGGTTAGTGCACAATCAAAAATTCACATGTTCAGAGGTGACACAATCATTCTTAACACTTCTGGACATTGCCCAAAGCTACTGGAAGTCAATGGAACAAAGAAATCCATCCAACATAGCAAAAGAAGCAATGCGAAATAAAAGGCAGAATCTGTCAAAACAGAACAGTCCGTAAAGACGAATTTTATTGAGGCACCAGACTTGCTCAAATGAAAATGCTCAAATTGAATGAAAGTTGCGTACATATCTGAGGATCACTCACGTAAATTGGCATAATTTTCTGAGTTACCTACAGAGAATTTTGCCCAGATTCGTGACAGCAAAGAAATCTATTTCTGCGCAGTAATCCAAATCTAGTATGAACCTTACTATCAAAGACTTTACTTAGCACAACAAAACACAAAACTAAGATAAGAAGAGGTTGCTACAGTAGTAAACAACTTCCAAGACACAAAATAAAAACAAAGTACTGTAGCAAAATAACACATGGGTTATCTCCCAAGAAGTTCTTTTCTTTATAGCCATTAAGATGGGCTCAGCAGTTTTAATGATGCACTCGCAAGAAATAGTATTTGAAGCAAAAGAGAGCATCAAGAAACAAATCCAAAACACATTTAAGTCTAACATGCTTCCTATGCATAGGAATCTTGTAAATAAACAAGTTCATGAAGAGCAAAGTGACAAGCATAGGAAGATAAAACAAGTATAGCTTTAAAAATTTCAGCACATAGAGAGGTGTTTTAGTAACATGAAAATTTCTACCACCATATTTTCCTCTCTCATAATAACTTTCAGTAGCAACATGAGCAAACTCAACAATATAACTATCACATAATGCATTCTTATCATGAGTCTCATGCATAAAATTATTACTCTCCACATAAGCATAATCAATTTTATTAGTTGTAGTGGGAGCAAATTCAACAAAGTAGCTATCATTATTATTCTCATCATCAAATATAGGAGGCATATTGTAATCATAATCAAATTTATCCTCCATAACAGGTGGTACCAAAAGATCACTATCATTATAATCATCATAAATAGGAGGCAAAGTATCATCAAAGAAAATTTCCTCCTCAATGCCCGGGGGACTAAAAAGATCATGCTCATCAAAACCAGCTTCCCCAAGCTTAGAATTTTCCATAGCATTAGCAACAATAGTGTTCAAAGCATTCATATTAATAACATTCCCATTAGCATGCATATAAAGTTCCATGGGTTTTTTAATTCTCTCTTCAAACACATCATGTCCTAATTCAAGATAAAGTTCATAAAGATCTCTCATATTTTTGTTGTTTTCCATTATGCCTAACTAGTGTAAACAAGAAACAAAAAGTTGCAATTGCAGGATCTAAAGGAAATAGCTTCGAGCACAAACACAATGGCGCCAGAAAAGTACTGTTACCTGGAACTGAAGTATGAGTGCCTTTTACCTTTCCTCCCCGGCAACGGCGCCAGAAAATAGCTTGATGTCTACGCCCCCTCCTTTTCCTGTAGACAGTGTTGGGCCTCCAAGAGCAGAGGTTTGTAGAACAACAGCAAGTTTTCCCTTAAGTGGATCACCCAAGGTTTATCGAACTCAGGGAGGAAGAGGTCAAAGATATCCCTCTCATGCAACCCTGCAACCACAAAGCAAGAAGTCTCTTGTGTCCCCAACACACCTAATAGGTGCACTAGTTCGGCGAAGAGATAGTGAAATACAGGTGGTATGAATAAGTAGTAGCAACGGCACCAGAAAAGTGCTTTGCCCAGGACAGTAAACAAACAGTAGTAACGCAGCAGTAGTAACGCAGTAAAACAGTAAACAAGCGATAGCAGTATTTAGGAACAAGGCCTAGGGATCATACTTTCACTAGTGGACACTCTCAACATTGATCACATAACAGAATAGATAAATGCATACTCTACACTCTTTTGTTGGATGATGAACACCATTGCGTAGGATTACACGAACCCTCAATGCCGGAGTTAACAAGCTCCACAATTCAATGTTCATATTTAAATAACCTTAGAGTGCATGAAAGATCAACACGACTAAACCAAGTACTGACATAGCATGCACACTGTCACCTTCACACTATGTAGGAGGAATAGATCACATCAATACCATCATAGCAATAGTTAACTTCATAATCTACAAGAGATCATAATCATAGCCTACGCCAAGTACTAACACGGATGCACACACTGTCACCATTACACCGTGCAGGAGGAATAAAACTACTTTAATAACATCACTAGAGTAGCACATAGATAAATTGTGATACAAAACACATTGCAATCATAAAGAGATATAAATAAGCACTTCACTATGCCATTCATAACAGTGAATAAGTATTCTGTGAAATATAGCCTAAGAGACCCACACGGTGCACACACTGTCACCTTTACACACGTGGGACAAGGAGTCTCCGGAGATCACATAAGTAAAATTCACTTGACTAGCATAACGACATCTAGATTACAAGCATCATCATATGAATCTCAATCATGTAAGGTAGCTCATGAGATTATTGTATTGAAGTACATAGGAGAGAGATGAACCACATAGCTACCGGTACAGCCCCGAGCCTCGATGGAGAACTACTCCATCCTCATGGGAGCAGCAGCGGTGATGAAGATGGCGGTGGAGATGGCAGCGGTGTCGATGGAGAAGCCTTCTGGGGGCACTTCCCCGTCCCGGCGGCGTGCCGAAATAGAGACTCCTGTCCCCCAGATCTTGGCTTCGCGATGGCGGCGGCTCTGGAAGGTTTCTCGTACCGTGGCTTTTCCGTATCGAGGTTTTAGGTCCAGGGGCTTTATATAGGCGAAGAGGCGGCGTCAGGAGGTCGAAGGGGTGACCACACTATAGGGGGGCGCGGGCCCCCCCTTGGCCGCGCCGGCCTAGGGTTTGGTGGGCCTGTGCCCCCTCTCTGGCGGTTCTCGTGTGTTCTGGATGCTTCCGGGCAAAATAGGAACCTGGGCGTTGATTTCGTCCGATTCCGAGAATATTTCGTTACTAGGATTTCTGAAACCAAAAACAGCAGAAAACAGGAACTGGCACTTCGGCATCTCGTTAATAGGTTAGTTCCGGAAAAAGCATAAATATGACATAAAATGTGCATATAACATGTAGATATCATCAATAATGTGGCATGGAACATAAGAAATTATCGATACGTCAGAGACGTATCAGCACACACGAGCTGTTTACATAAGATCAACGCAACCTCCTACTTTACAGTGAGGTAAAACTTCAAATAAAGCTCCAGAAGAACGACTCGTAATCTATCTTATTGCTAACTCAAGTTCAAGAGCTACTTGGCTTGCTATAGAAATCTAGCTACTTAGGTGCTAGGATTAGGGAAAGGTTCCCTTCTATTACTAATCTAGGTTTCCAGTATAGCTGATGCAGAAGTTAACTCCATTGACTTCTTTGATTGGATTCTTCATCTTGTTGCAGTTGACTCCTTTGTCTTCGAGTTCCACGGAAGTTTCTCCTTTGGTGCCTTGATCTAAGAAGGGGGTTCAAACGAGATAGAATGAGTACGAGCGTACTCAGCAAGTTCATATTAGGAAATAGGTGTATCATGCACTAGCTACAGCCATAGACCAGAAAGTCATAGGCCAATGCAAGTTTTCATAAACATTTCTTCAAAAGGTTTATTTTATTCTGAAAACTATCATCGTCCGGTAAGGACAATGTTTAAAGAACTGGCAAAGATGCTATAATGCATAGTATGAGATGCAATCGTCCCGAGCATAACTTAACCTCGATGATTTAGGATGTATGAGTTGTAAAGATTTCTTTAGGGTGTGTTGCACTTTTAGAATGGTTCTCAAACAAGGTTCTTATTAGGGTTTGGTGATATTAGCATCATATCCAAGTGATATAAGACATCATAACAATTACACACATAAAGAATAGTGGTGAAATAATATATAAAGAACAGTTGTCAATTTTAAGTTCTACAGAACATGGTTGATGATTACTTATACTATACTTCAAAAGAATAACTTTTGAAGAACATGTTAGTTAAGAAATAATGAGTATTTCAAAGAAGAACTATGGCTTCTATGGTTTGATTGACATTTGTACTTCAAAAGAATAACTTTTGAAGAACAGGTTAAATAAGAATATGAACTACTATACATAGGAGCTATGTAACTCTAGGGTTTACTATTGAGTTCATTTAGTTATACTAATATAAACTAGTTGGGTTCTTAAATAGAATGGGTTTCTATATAGCAAGTATTAGTAAGGTTATTACTATGGTTTCCCATATACATCATATCAAAGGATGGTTATTTAAGATGGTTCTATAAATTAGCTATTAGGGTTTACTATGGTTTCACAATTGTTTTACTAAATAGTCTCTAATGGTTTCTAAGTTAAGTGGCTTATCATTTCCTAAGTAGGGTTTAGTAGAATAGGAGCATGTGATGTGATTTGCTACACAAGGTTGATACTAGGGTTCATAATTATAGTTCTACTAAATTATGATGATTAAGGTTGATCCTAATGGTGTGGTATATAGGATTGATGATCAATGGTGCTAACATGCGGTAACAAGCTAGGGTTTATACCTAGGTGATACTAGTGAATCATATAGGTTTTAATTAAGAATAGGAACATGAAATGACAAGCTCATGTGAATTGGTTTTATGTTGATGGATCATGATTATGCATTCATTGGTTACTTATCAAGGTTCTACAAGTAAGGTTGAAGCTTATAATCATATGGGCTAAACCCTAGGGTTTTAGGGTTGCACTAATTTAGGATGATCACATGAAATAATGGAATCCAGATTCTAACTTATAATTAAAATTGGGGTTTCTAAATTATGATCCAATTCTTAAAGTAATACTTGGTTTTAGAATTAATGTGATTAAGTACTTGAAATAAAGTTATTAATAATTTTAACATGCTATTAATTTTTAGAGGGTTTAAGAATTAAAATAATTACTAGTTAGGGTTTAATTAAAAATCAGGGTTTCCTAATTGTTATTAGGGTTTAAAATAATTACTTGTTAACTAAAGATGTTTAAGTAAATAATTGTTGGGCTACCAAAATAATATTGGCTTATAATATTTTCTTGAGTTATTACTATTTAAAGAAAATAGAAAATAGTAATTTGTAATTAGGGTTTATGAATTACCACTAATAATTAAGTTAATGCAAATATGATAAAGAAAATTAATCCTAACATTTTAATTAGTTACTGAATAGTTAAAATTTAATTTTTGAAACTTCATTAATTATTGAATTCAAATTGTGTTTTAAATAAATGAAATGGCATAATTGACAAAGTTAAAAATAAGTGAATTTTTATTTTGACACACATTTTTGTTTTATATTTTATTTGGGTAGAGTTTATTTTTGTGAGCATTTTGATATATTATTCATAATTTTCTGAGTTGAAATGGATTTGATAAAATTTCTCAAAGTTTAAGCATTTTTCTGGAATTTGAAATAAAACTAAAATACTAGAGGTACCGATCTGGATCTAACCTTAGTCACAGACAGGTGGGGTCGTTGACTAGGTCAGTTGCCACGATGGCAACTACCAGTCAACAGGCACACGGGACCCCACCGCCACGTTGGCGTTGCCGGCGGTTAAACGCCGGCGACCAAATCACGGCGGCGCTAGCGCTACAGAGTCCCCTGGGATGCGCGGATTAGTGCACCCGCATCCCCACGACACGCTGATCACGATGGTAGAGGTACCCCCGACGGATGTTCACCGGAGCATCGCCGGCGGCACCCATCTGCGGCGATTTACTCCGGCGAGTCTCGGAATGGAAGCTACGGTGAACCAAATGATGCAAATAAACAGCCAATGGATGCGCAAGCTCACCGTGATTCTGATGGACTGCTCGACGGTGTTGATCGTTGACGGTGGTGACGACACGATCAAGGATTCCGATGATCACCGGGGAAAGGGAACGAGTCGATGGCGTCGATTTGGGGCTCCATTCTTCGATTCCTCGCTCGAGGATGATCAACAGAACCAGGCGCTCCTCCTCAACCAGAGATCATGCGCCGGGGTGGTCTGAATCGGCGGCTAGCCGGAGAATAGCCGTCGGTGAGTTTCGTTGATTGCGAGAGATAGAGGGATGGAGAAAGCTAGAGAGTGAGCGGCGGAGCATTAGGGTTTCCTGGCGAAGCTCTGTGCATATTTATAGGACAAATGGTGGTCGGCAACGCCGGCTCGACGTCGGAGATGGTCGGGATGCACAGCGAGGTTGGAGCTTGTTCTGAGCGCGAATCTTGATGGTTTTGGATAGGCTCGGACGCGAACAAGCTTGGAGGTGCCTCTGAGATGATCTCTGGCGTCCGGGGTCAGGCTTATCGTCGGCGGGGACGTGGCCGAGCTCGCCGTCGCCGTGTCGTCTGCGGGGAAGAAGAAGAAACTTCTTTTCTTCCTCGCCGAAACGGTACGGTGGACTGGGTGGCTTTGTTGCTGGGCTGGGCCAGTGCTGGGCTGTGTTGGCCTGCTACGGGGCTGGTCCTGGGCTGCTGCTGGGCTGCACGGCCAGGTAAGCCAGGTGAGCTTTCCCTCTCTTTTCTCTTTTAAATTTCTGTTTTGTTTTCTATTTTCTTGTTTGAATTCAAATTTGAATTCTGTGTGAATTTGCAGGTTCTTAAATATGTGAATCTTAACAGAACTTGATAGTGCTACTTGCTGCATATTTGTTTCGTTCAAACAAATATTTAATATTTGATTATGTTAATGCTTTGGTGAAGTACAAATAAAGTAGATATGTTTCAATGGTTTATCTCAATTCTCTTTTATTTAGAAACCAAATTTGTTTAAATGGTTTGGAATATGATAACATGTGACTAGTGACAATATTATTAGGTTTAACTAATGTGCTTAACAATATGGATTATTCTCATATAATTTTTATTATAGTAAGAGTTTCAATTAAATGGTGTGGAGAATAGAAGGATTCATGATTTTATGTGAAGAATTATTTCTAGGGTTTAAGAAGATGGTTGAATAAACTCAATTAAGATATATCCTATGCTCATCAAATTCAATTCACTTGCTAAGGTGATTCTTATTTTATTAAACACTACTCTATTTGGTACACTAAACAATTTCTTTGGAAGGCAAAATAGAATCTAATATTGGTTCACTCTACTCACTTAAATGGCACTAAAGTACTTAGGTATATAGGCCTTGGTTTTATACTTGTGATCCATGATACACAAGTTAGGACATAATATTTTATGTGGGTTAGTTCCATATGACAAGGTTTATGGTTTTGGGAATACTTCACTATTTGAAGTATTGAATAGGCATGAGGCATGGCAGGGTTTTACTTATAATCCAAAGTTAATCCATGGGTTGGAATTCAAATGTAATCTAGGGTTTAAGTAGTGATTACCAATGTGATACACAACTAGGATTAAAATATGAGCATAAGCTTTGGTATGTTTAATTGACTAGGGTTATCCTCCTCACTTAGGTAGAATTATTGTATTAAGGCAATGTTAGGTTGGTCTCAAATGTTTGGATAGGCAAGGTTTAGATACCATATCAATACTACTCTATACAAGGCATGAGTATTGGTTTGGTTAACTACTAATGAGTTACTTATTATTTCATGTGAAGAATGAGATCTAGGCATCACATATATAGGTTTAACTTGTCATCTCAATTTATAAGATAAGATCATGCATTAGACATGATCCACTTATTCCTCACTAATCTCTCCTCTTTAATACTTCTCTCAACACACTCACTTAGATTCTTAGGGTTTGTGATCATCACCCAATTTGTAATGATCAAAGTATTGGCTGCATAACAATTCATTGGTGAATTATGGTCTCTCTCCAAGATTAAGTATAAATCCATATACTTGAGTACACCTCTTTATGTTGAGCTCTTCTGAATAGGTAGGGTTCCCCTAGGGTTTATGATCATTACCAAGTTGTAATGATCACAACACTTGCCTTTCTATATTTACTAGAAGAATAGATTCTTACTAAGTCAATTAGAGTTTAGTACTTGACTCATATTTATAATAACATTGGTTAGTATCCACAATTACCTCACTTGGATTTGTTTTAAATATTAAGCTAGGTTCTATTGAATGCATATTATAAGCATATGAATAGTTCTATCCTTTCTCTAGGTTTAATGGTAGGAGTTAGGAAACAAGGTTGAAATGGTCAAAGTTAATGAAGAATGAATATGCATGTTCTTGAGTTGGTTCAAGTATTATAGTTGAAAAGATATACCATGTGACTCATGGTATGAACATTTATTTAGTAGAAAACATGGATAAGATAAGTAAAGAATAGTTTCTTAATTAATTGTGTTCTTTGATTTATGGTTGAATAATTATTCATGTGTTGTTGTAAGGAATGGCATGTTGAGATCCTTTATAAGATCTTGTAGTTGATCCTTACTTAAGGTGTTGTTTGTTGTAAATCTACTTCTATTTGATCTAACCCATAGATCAAATCATCTCTACCCAAAATAAGGTTTTAGCAAAGATCACAGTGAAGTTTATAGCGCTTGACTTGATGATCTACTTCAATTCCAGCAAGTCAAGTGAAACTTCAGGTACTGTGGTAAGTTCTATTTGAAGCGCGAAAATTCCCCGGATTTTCTATGCATGAATGCAATGCACACTTTGGTGTCCTCTCATTTTGTAGCCTCTAAACCTGGGATATTACAGCCTCTCCCCCTTAAACTGAACTTCGTCCCGAAGTTCGAATGCTCTCATGTTTCGGAATTGTTGAAATGTCTTGAACAGATCACCATCCTTCAACTCCATGGTGATCACATTAGATATACTTGAATATATCCCTAGTCCAGATCCTTCCTGTAGTCTTCTGATGTCTGGCACTGATACTTTCTTCTATTCTATGATTTCTTCTAACATTCTAAGCTTATAGGCTTACTCTCCAAAGATTCTTGGATTAGGACATCTTATTGTGTTAATGGACTTTACTAATGGTTGTGGTGACATCTTCCTATTTGGGTACTTAAAACTTGGTCCTACCAGCTGCGATAATCCAGCTGCGATGTAATATGGCACTACGGTGTACCAGCTGTGGTGTCCAAACCTTAATTCTAAAGGATTTGTTTAAGATAAGGTATTGTTGTCCCTTACTACCATAACGAAAGTAATGGTACTTCGTAAGGTATTTACAATAGGCATGGTCCTGGTTGTTTAGTCTTACGAATGGATTAGACTCATTTAGTCCATCCAATCATGGCTTCTAGTTTACGCTAGTTATCTTCCTTTTGGTTTCTTTAGGTTCCATGAAAGGAATCTTTCTAATAGGCTTATGTTTGTGTATGGTCAAACTCCTTCGGTCTTAAGCCTTCTTAAGCTTTGCATGTCCTTCGACATCTTCTTCATCCAACTTCATTATCTTAGACTTACTTGAGTTCTCTTGGTTTCGAGTAATTACAATTACCCACTCAAGTTAAGGTCTAACCCTTACTTCCTCGAGATATGAACTTCGGCTTCTGGTCTGACAACCTCCTGAGAGTACTATTATATGGATACTTCCACCAATCTTATGAAAATAGGATCGGACTTCCTCTCAGTTCAGACCTTCTTCTTGGTCCATCATACTCCAAATATTATATCTTAATACTTCTCATTCAGCCTTCCTCTCCCCCTTGGAGTTTACTAATGATCTTCCAACTTCCTTTCTTCTAATCATTAAACTCCAAGGTTAGGTAGTTGGTTTAAGTCTGGTTTATATTTTGTACCTTTCTAAAGTCTCACGAAGAATTCGTTGCGGCGTATCCACACAGTTGTGGGTATCCATTATGAATCCTCCGACTAAATATTTACCAACTACGAGATACCAGCTGTGAAATACTAGCTGCGGAATCCCCTTTCTTTTAGGGTAAAGAAATGTTCAGGCTGTGGACTATCTGGTACCAGCTGCAGACTACCTAGTATCAGATGTGGCTTATTGGATATCAGCTGTGACTATGTTATGGTTCTAGTCAATATCTACTTACCAGTTGTGGCTACTTACCTAGTTTTAGTTAAGATATACTTCACTTTACATTCTTTCTCTTCATTATCCTATATTAGCTGTGGTCTTATTATACCAGTTACGACTTCACTTGTTTATTTTCCTTCTTCTAAGGTTTGTTTTGCAAGAAAACCACTTGTTGACACTATGAAAATAGTATTACAAGTGACTTCACTTGCATTCCCTTCTTCCAGAATGAATATGGCTCCACTTCTTCTGCTCCATATTCACTATTTTTCTTACTTTCATGATACTTCCATGTTGAAGTACTCCTTGATTAAGGATAAAAGTGAGTTTTGATTGGTCCTTCCTTCAGATTGTTGTGGTTGCTTCCCACAATTTTACTTCCTTCTTCAAGTGAACCTTCATCTTATCTTCAAAATCTTCAGAATTCGTCACTTCCTCACACGAATACCTTTACCCTCTAGACCTATAACATCAAGTAAGAGCTTGATATTGCAACATGCATTTGCATATCAAAGTCAAACTTCATGTATGGATCTAGTCAATCAATGAAGATTCAAGAAAATCCAATAAGATCCAGCTTTGTGCTTATAATACACATCCTTATATCCCTGAATATAATAATTGGGTAAGACATCCCTAAACATCAGGCTCAGATGTGTAGTATATAACACCACATAAGATAGGTTTAGGTCGTGATACTTAGCACGAATACGTGAATTTCTACTATTTGTCTCAACATTTATCTTAATTGCACATTTGCAATGAGACAAACTTGAAACAAAATGGCTTGGGATAGTTGAAGTTAACCTAGTTTTCTTTGGAAGTACTAACAAAATAGTATACCATATTTATGTGCTATTGAGGACTACTTCCTACAATACAATTAGTTCTAACAGGTCTACTCTAAACACATGATTGTTTAGAATATACCACCTATAACTCTAGGATTTCTCTATGTGATATGCTCTAAATAAGCCTTCTTTAAATTAAGGACTATAGTTCTAACATTCTTGACACAGTTTCAGGATTTTAAGGCCTAAGCTTTTGAACTATTCCCTAAATCCTACTCCTTATCATCCTTTTGTTATCGTACTTATGATGTTCTACTCCATCATACCATAATTCTCAAGTGAATCATATATGAGTACCTAGTTTATTATTGAAAGTAGACTCATGTAACTCCTATCACTCTTCCTTACCTCCTATGATTGACTCATCATAGACATATACTACCTTATATAACTTATCTCCCTTACTTAACATCAGTCATTTGACATTTTTAATGACTCTTACTTAACTATAACTTCCATTGGTATACTTCTTCCAATAGGATATCTTCCTTATGGTTGTATCCTCTCTTTGGACTACCATGTATTGTATACCAACTGTGGTCTACTACCACCCATTATCTTAAGCTTCAATGGTGTTCGAATTATTTGGAATGAAGCAAGATAACTAGTTAACCTTATTTAAGAAATATAGATAAGAAATATTGACTCAAGTGTGTCAGGATTATTCTCAAGTGAATACCCATCTCAAGTCAAAAGAAGAGTTGGTTTGGCTAAGACATCTTCCTATAGACACTACCAAAACCTATAGGTCTCCTTTAAAGGGTTTTAATCCTAGGGTCAAAGCATTTGCTCTAATACCAGCTGTGGTGACCCAGCGTACCACTGCATGGTGTAGTACACAAGTCGTTGACATAACACAAGTGAAACACCGTTCCACCCATATTACATCCCTCAGAGTGGTACAACAGAAACATATGCGAGTCCAAGGTATGTCTATAGAAGTACACACGAGCTGTTTACATAAGATCAACACAACCTCCTACTTTACAGTGAGGTAAAACTTCAAATAAAGCTCCAGAAGAACGACTCGTAATCTATCTTATTGCTAACTCAAGTTCAAGAGCTACTTGGCTTGCTATAGAAATCTAGCTACTTAGGTGCTAGGATTAGGGAAAGGTTCCCTTCTATTACTAATCTAGGTTTCCAGTATAGCTGATGCAGAAGTTAACTCCATTGACTTCTTTGATTGGATTCTTCATCTTGTTGCAGTTGACTCCTTTGTCTTCGAGTTCCACGGAAGTTTCTCCTTTGGTGCCTTGAACTAAGAAGGGGGTTCAAACAAGATAGAATGAGTACGAGCGTACTCAGCAAGTTCATATTAGGAAATAGGTGTATCATGCACTAGCTACAGCCATAGACCAGAAAGTCATAGGCCAATGCAAGTTTTCATAAACATTTCTTCAAAAGGTTTATTTTATTCTGAAAACTATGCCCGTCAGTCTTCACAGGTTGACTAGAACTTCGTGGAGTTCCTTTCCTGCCGCGTTCATAGTTCCTTCCGGAACGAGGGAGTGACAGTCACAATTCTTGATACCCTCTGCAGAGGTGCGTTACTTTACCCCACAAGAGATCTTAACCATGTTGCCGGCCGAGAGTATGTCCCCGTCCACACTTCCTTTGGTGTGAGGCCCAGTATAAGATCCAAGCCAATCACTGCCTTCTCCGCGACCCTGCAAACCCACCCTTTTGTCCAACCGTACACCTCAGTGAGACTTCCCCGATAATACGGCTTTACTCATGGTGTACTCCGGACAATCCCTCATAGATCGAAGAGCTTATCATCACTAATGGATGGGGATTTAAAAGGATTTCCCAACCTATTGCGGCAGTGCCTCAGCACCCCACCGCTCTCCGATCCGTTGGCGTGCGAAGGAAAAGATACAGCTGACTTCCCCAGAGCCATATAGATCTTATGGATAACGCGATATGTACGGCGCTAGAATCACTGGACGGCATTGGTAATTAATCCTAGGGTGATATAACCCATGCAATGGAACCTCCACCATATCAACACATACCATGGTTCCATTGCCCACCACATAGTCATATTCATAATTGTAAAATAATACTTTGCTTTTCAATGCATGAGTGATAAGTATAGTACTTTGCATATAGTTTGATACAAATAATCAAATGACATGAGCAAGCGATGAACTTGCCTTTCTTGACTGCAAGATTATGCAGGCAAAAGCTTCGATACGTGATAACTCCAAATTCTGAAATACCATCATCGTCCGGTAAGGACAATGTTTAAAGAACTAGCAAAGATGCTATAATGCATAGTATGAGATGCAATCGTCCCGAGCGTAACTTAACCTCAATGATTTAGGATGTATGAGTTGTAAAGATTTCTTTAGGGTGTGTTGCACTTTTAGAATGGTTCTCAAACAAGGTTCTTATTAGGGTTTGGTGATATTAGCATCATATCCAAGTGATATAAGACATCATAACAATTACACACATAAAGAATAGTGGTGAAATAATATATAAAGAACAGTTGTCAATTTTAAGTTCTACAGAACATGGTTGATGATTACTTATACTATACTTCAAAAGAATAACTTTTGAAGAACATGTTAGTTAAGAAATAATGAGTATTTCAAAGAAGAACTATGGCTTCTATGGTTTGATTGACATTTGTACTTCAAAAGAATAACTTTTGAAGAACAGGTTAAATAAGAATATGAACTACTATACATAGGAGCTATGTAACTCTAGGGTTTACTATTGAGTTCATTTAGTTATACTAATATAAACTAGTTGGGTTCTTAAATAGAATGGGTTTCTATATAGCAAGTATTAGTAAGGTTATTACTATGGTTTCCCATATACATCATATCAAAGGATGGTTATTTAAGATGGTTCTATAAATTAGCTATTAGGGTTTACTATGGTTTCACAATTGTTTTACTAAATAGTCTCTAATGGTTTCTAAGTTAAGTGGCTTATCATTTCCTAAGTAGGGTTTAGTAGAATAGGAGCATGTGATGTGATTTGCTACACAAGGTTGATACTAGGGTTCATAATTATAGTTCTACTAAATTATGATGATTAAGGTTGATCCTAATGGTGTGGTATATAGGATTGATGATCAATGGTGCTAACATGCGGTAACAAGCTAGGGTTTATACCTAGGTGATACTAGTGAATCATATAGGTTTTAATTAAGAATAGGAACATGAAATGACAAGCTCATGTGAATTGGTTTTATGTTGATGGATCATGATTATGCATTCATTGGTTACTTATCAAGGTTATACAAGTAAGGTTGAAGCTTATAATCATATGGGCTAAACCCCAGGGTTTTAGGGTTGCACTAATTTAGGATGATCACATGAAATAATGGAATCCAGATTCTAACTTATAATTAAAATTGGGGTTTCTAAATTATGATCCAATTCTTAAAGTAATACTTGGTTTTAGAATTAATGTGATTAAGTACTTGAAATAAAGTTATTAATAATTTTAACATGCTATTAATTTTTAGAGGGTTTAAGAATTAAAATAATTACTAGTTAGGGTTTAATTAAAAATCAGGGTTTCCTAATTGTTATTTGGGTTTAAAATAATTACTTATTAACTAAAGATGTTTAAGTAAATAATTGTTGGGCTACCAAAATAATATTGGCTTATAATATTTTCTTGAGTTATTACTATTTAAAGAAAATAGAAAATAGTAATTTGTAATTAGGGTTTATGAATTACCACTAATAATTAAGTTAATGCAAATATGATAAAGAAAATTAATCCTAACATTTTAATTAGTTACTGAATAGTTAAAATTTAATTTTTGAAACTTCATTAATTATTGAATTCAAATTGTGTTTTAAATAAATGAAATGGCATAATTGACAAAGTTAAAAATAAGTGAATTTTTATTTTGACACACATTTTTGTTTTATATTTTATTTGGGTAGAGTTTATTTTTGTGAGCATTTTGATATATTATTCATAATTTTCTGAGTTGAAATGGATTTGATAAAATTTCTCAAAGTTTAAGCATTTTTCTGGAATTTGAAATAAAACTAAAATACTAGAGGTACCGATCTGGATCTAACCTTAGTCACAGACAGGTGGGGTCGTTGACTAGGTCAGTTGCCACGATGGCAACTACCAGTCAACAGGCACACGGGACCCCACCGCCACGTTGGCGTTGCCGGCGGTTAAACGCCGGCGACCAAATCACGGCGGCGCTAGCGCTACAGAGTCCCCTGGGATGCGCGGATTAGTGCACCCGCATCCCCACGACACGCTGATCACGATGGTAGAGGTACCCCCGACGGATGTTCACCGGAGCATCGCCGGCGGCACCCATCTGCGGCGATTTACTCCGGCGAGTCTCGGAATGGAAGCTACGGTGAACCAAATGATGCAAATAAACAGCCAATGGATGCGCAAGCTCACCGTGATTCTGATGGACTGCTCGACGGCGTTGATCGTTGACGGTGGTGACGACACGATCAAGGATTCCGATGATCACCGGGGAAAGGGAACGAGTCAATGGCGTCGATTTGGGGCTCCATTCTTCGATTCCTCGCTCGAGGATGATCAACAGAACCAGGCGCTCCTCCTCAACCAGAGATCATGCGCCGGGGTGGTCTGAATCGGCGGCTAGCCGGAGAATAGCCGTCGGTGAGTTTCGTTGATTGCGAGAGATAGAGGGATGGAGAAAGCCAGAGAGTGAGCGGCGGAGCATTAGGGTTTCCTGGCGAAGCTCTGTGCATATTTATAGGACAAATGGTGGTCGGCAACGCCGGCTCGACGTCGGAGATGGTCGGGATGCACAGCGAGGTTGGAGCTTGTTCTGAGCGCGAATCTTGATGGTTTTGGATAGGCTCGGACGCGAACAAGCTTGGAGGTGCCTCTGAGATGATCTCTGGTGTCCGGGGTCAGGCTTATCGTCGGCGGGGACGTGGCCGAGCTCGCCGTCGCCGTGTCGTCTGCGGGGAAGAAGAAGAAACTTCTTTTCTTCCTCGCCGAAACGGTACGGTGGACTGGGTGGCTTTGTTGCTGGGCTGGGCCAGTGCTAGGCTGTGTTGGCCTGCTACGGGGCTGGTCCTGGGCTGCTGCTGGGCTGCACGGCCAGGTAAGCCAGGTGAGCTTTCCCTCTCTTTTCTCTTTTAAATTTCTGTTTTGTTTTCTATTTTCTTGTTTGAATTCAAATTTGAATTCTGTGTGAATTTGCAGGTTCTTAAATATGTGAATCTTAACAGAACTTGATAGTGCTACTTGCTGCATATTTGTTTCGTTCAAACAAATATTTAATATTTGATTATGTTAATGCTTTGGTGAAGTACAAATAAAGTAGATATGTTTCAATGGTTTATCTCAATTCTCTTTTATTTAGAAACCAAATTTGTTTAAATGGTTTGGAATATGATAACATGTGACTAGTGACAATATTATTAGGTTTAACTAATGTGCTTAACAATATGGATTATTCTCATATAATTTTTATTATAGTAAGAGTTTCAATTAAATGGTGTGGAGAATAGAAGGATTCATGATTTTATGTGAAGAATTATTTCTAGGGTTTAAGAAGATGGTTGAATAAACTCAATTAAGATATATCCTATGCTCATCAAATTCAATTCACTTGCTAAGGTGATTCTTATTTTATTAAACACTACTCTATTTGGTACACTAAACAATTTCTTTGGAAGGCAAAATAGAATCTAATATTGGTTCACTCTACTCACTTAAATGGCACTAAAGTACTTAGGTATATAGGCCTTGGTTTTATACTTGTGATCCATGATACACAAGTTAGGACATAATATTTTATGTGGGTTAGTTCCATATGACAAGGTTTATGGTTTTGGGAATACTTCACTATTTGAAGTATTGAATAGGCATGAGGCATGGCAGGGTTTTACTTATAATCCAAAGTTAATCCATGGGTTGGAATTCAAATGTAATCTAGGGTTTAAGTAGTGATTACCAATGTGATACACAACTAGGATTAAAATATGAGCATAAGCTTTGGTATGTTTAATTGACTAGGGTTATCCTCCTCACTTAGGTAGAATTATTGTATCAAGGCAATGTTAGGTTGGTCTCAAATGTTTGGATAGGCAAGGTTTAGATACCATATCAATACTACTCTATACAAGGCATGAGTATTGGTTTGGTTAACTACTAATGAGTTACTTATTATTTCATGTGAAGAATGAGATCTAGGCATCACATATATAGGTTTAACTTGTCATCTCAATTTATAAGATAAGATCATGCATTAGACATGATCCACTTATTCCTCACTAATCTCTCCTCTTTAATACTTCTCTCAACACACTCACTTAGATTCTTAGGGTTTGTGATCATCACCCAATTTGTAATGATCAAAGTATTGGCTGCATAACAATTCATTGGTGAATTATGGTCTCTCTCCAAGATTAAGTATAAATCCATATACTTGAGTACACCTCTTTATGTTGAGCTCTTCTGAATAGGTAGGGTTCCCCTAGGGTTTATGATCATTACCAAGTTGTAATGATCACAACACTTGCCTTTCTATATTTACTAGAAGAATAGATTCTTACTAAGTCAATTAGAGTTTAGTACTTGACTCATATTTATAATAACATTGGTTAGTATCCACAATTACCTCACTTGGATTTGTTTTAAATACTAAGCTAGGTTCTATTGAATGCATATTATAAGCATATGAATAGTTCTATCCTTTCTCTAGGTTTAATGGTAGGAGTTAGGAAACAAGGTTGAAATGGTCAAAGTTAATGAAGAATGAATATGCATGTTCTTGAGTTGGTTCAAGTATTATAGTTGAAAAGATATACCATGTGACTCATGGTATGAACATTTATTTAGTAGAAAACATGGATAAGATAAGTAAAGAATAGTTTCTTAATTAATTGTGTTCTTTGATTTATGGTTGAATAATTATTCATGTGTTGTTGTAAGGAATGGCATGTTGAGATCCTTTATAAGATCTTGTAGTTGATCCTTACTTAAGGTGTTGTTTGTTGTAAATCTACTTCTATTTGATCTAACCCATAGATCAAATCATCTCTACCCAAAATAAGGTTTTAGCAAAGATCACAGTGAAGTTTATAGCGCTTGACTTGATGATCTACTTCAATTCCAGCAAGTCAAGTGAAACTTCAGGTACTGTGGTAAGTTTTATTTGAAGCGCGAAAATTCCCCGGATTTTCTATGCATGAATGCAATGCACACTTTGGTGTCCTCTCATTTTGTAGCCTCTAAACCTGGGATATTACAGTAAGCCTCTTGTATAACTAGCTTGTTGATTAATAGATGATCATAGTTTCATGATCATGAACATTGGATGTTATTAATAACAAGGTTATGTCATTATGTGAATGATGTAATGGACACACCCAATTAAGCGTAGCATAAGATCACGTCATTAAGTTATTTGCTATAAGCTTTCGATACATAGTTACCTAGTCCTTTTTACCATGAGATCATGTAAATCACTTATACCGGAAAGGTACTTTGATTACATCAAACGCCACTGCGTAAATGGGTGGTTATAAAGATGGGATTAAGTATCCGGAAAGTATGAGTTGAGGCATATGGATCAACAGTGGGATTTGTCCATCCCGATGACGGATAGATATACTCTGGGCCCTCTCGGTGGAATGTCGTCTAAATAGCTTGCAAGCATATGAATGGTTCATAAGAGACCACATACCACGGTACGAGTAAAGAGTACTTGTCAGGAGACGAGGTTGAACAAGGTAAAGAGATATCGATGATCAAACCTCGGACAAGTAAAATATCGCGTGACAAAGGAAATCGGTATCGTATGTGAATGGTTCATTCGATCACTAAGTCATCGTTGAATATGTGGGAGCCATTATGGATCTCCAGATCCCGCTATTGGTTATTGGTCGGAGAGAATTCTCAACCATGTCTACATAGTTCGCGAACCGTAGGGTGACACACTTAAGGTTTGATGTCGTTTAAGTAGATATGGATATATGGAATGGAGTTCGAAGTTTTGTTCGGAGTCTCGGATGGGATCCAGGACATCACGAGGAGGTCCGGAATGGTCCGGAGAATAAGATTCATATATAGGAAGTCATTTTCTAGGTTTGAAAATGATCCGGTATTTTTCCAGGAAGGTTCTAGAAGGTTCTAGAAGAGTCCGGAAGAAATCGGCATGGAAGGTAGAGGGACTCCACCCACCTTGGCCGGCCAGCCTAAGGGAGGAGGAGTCCCAAGTGGACTCCTCCCCATGGTGGCTGGCCACCCCACCAAGGAAAGGGGGGAGTCCCACTCCCCCTAGGTTTGGTCACATGGAAAGTTTTATGGTGGGTCTTATTCGGAGACTTTGACCTAAACCTTCGGGCTTCCACCTATATAAAGAGGGGAGGGGAGGGGCTGGCCGGCCACACCAAGACCACCATGGCCGCACCCCCTCAATGCTGCCCTAGCCAGCGCCCCCTCTCCCAAACCCTAGCGGTTCCCTCCTGCCTCTCCCTCCCACATAGCTTAGGCGAAGCTCTGTCGGAGATCTCCACCACCACCGCCACCACGCCGTCGTGCTGCCGGGATTCCGAGGAGGATCTACTACTTCCGCTGCCCGCTGGAACGGGGAGAAGGACGTCGTCTTCATCAACACCGAACTTGTGACCGAGTACGGAGGTGCTGCCCGATTGTGGCACCGTGATCAAGATCTTCTACGCGCTTTTGCAAGCGGCAAGTGATCGTCTACCACAGCAACAAGAGCCTACTCTTGTAGGCTTTGGAAATCTTCAAGGGTGAGTCTTGATCATCCCCTCGTTGCTCCCGTCTTCTAGATTGCATCTTGGCTTGGATTGCGTTCTCGCGGTAGGAAATTTTTTGTTTTCTATGCAACGAATCCCTACAATAATTGGAGCATTGACATATTGAATCCACTTGTCGATTTTCCTATCAACATGACTAACTAGCTGATTAGATAACCAAGTTGTGAAATTTGCAACATATTAGACCACCACATGGTGGAAACTGCAAAAAAAAGTCAAAGTGGTGGTTTGTGCAACATATAGAGCAGTATATGGTAGTACAAGATGAATGTGCACTGCTGTGGGCCCATGGTAACATTCGCTTATATCATGATGATGGCAAAGGATCTTTTCTCTGCTGAAACTATCCAGAGCTGATTTGACGAGACAAAATACAGCTCCACGGCGTGCAACGACAGCTATACAATACATTAGCTTCTTCTCGGGTCACACGCCTTCACGACAGGTGCAAGAAGTGCAGAAGAGACCAGAGAGAGAAGGAACGCCTGTAGTACTCGTATATTGATTTCAATTCACATTGTTTTTTTGTCTGCCTCTCCGTCTTCTTCATCTCCATCTTATCTAGCGACCCCGCCTACACCAGTAGCCCCTGCACCACTGATACGTCTCCAACGTATCTATAATTTCTTATGTTCCATGCTAGTTTTATGACAATACCTACATGTTTTACTCACACTTTATAATGTTTTTATGCATTTTCTGGGACTAACCTATTAACAAGATGCCGCAGTGCCAGTTCCTATTTTCTGCTGTTTTTGATTCCAGAAAAGTTAGTTTACGAATATTCTCGGAATTGGACGAAACAAAAGCCCACGGCCCTATTTTCCACGGAGTGTTCCAGAAGACCGAAGAAGAGTCGAGGAAGGGCAGCATGGGGCCCACACCATAGGGCGGTGCGGCTGTGGGGCCCCCCGCGCCGACATATGGGGAGGGAGCCTCCTGGCTCCCCCGGCTCTGCCCCTTCGCCTATATAATCCTCCCGACGTGAAAACCCTATCACCGAGAGCCATATTCCACGAAGAGTTCCGCAGCGCCGCCGCCATCGACAACAAGTTTCGGGGGACAGAATCTCTGTTCCGGCACGCCGCCGGGACGGGGAATTGCCCCCGGAGTCATCTCCATCGACACCACCGCCATCTTCATCGCCGCTGCTGACTCCCATGATGAGGAGGGAGTAGTTCTCCCCCGAGGCTGAGGGCTCTACTGGTAGCTATGTGGTTCATCTCTCTCTCCCATGGTGTGATCTTTATGTGATCATGAGCTTTGTAATCTAGTTGAATATGTAGATGTTACTCTTGTCTATTATGCACTCTAGAGGTTACTTTAATATGAACTCCGGAGTCACTCTCCACGGTGTGATGGTGACAGTGTGCGCATCGTGTGTGATTCCTTTATGATGTTGTGGAGCTTGTTTACTCCGGCTTGAGGTGTGCTTTTGCAGCCCTACACAATGAATGGTGTTTGTTATCCAACAAGAGAGTGTTTGAGAGTAGCATTTATTTATTCAATTATGTGATCATTGTTGAGAGTGTCCACTAGTGAAAGTATGATCCCTAGGCCTTGTTTCTAAGCATTGAAACACCGTTTCCAACAAGTTCTGCTACATGTTCGCTTGCTGCCATTTTTATTTCAGATTGCAATTACTACTTATAATCATCCGTATTACTTGTATTTCAATATCTTTTCGCCAAACTAGTGCACCTATACATCTGACAAGTGTATTAGGTGTGTTGGGGACACAAGAGACTTCTTGTATCTTAATTGCAGGGTTGCTTGAGAGGGATATCTTTGACCTCTAGCTCCCTGAGTTCGATAAACCGTGGGTGATTCACTTAAGGGAAACTTGCTGCTGTTCTACAAACCTCTGCTCTTGGAGGCCCAACACTGTCTACAGGAATAGAAGCGTGCGTAGACATCAAGCTACTTTTCTGGCGCCGTTGCCGAGGAGGTAAGGTAAAGGTATTCACATCCTCCGACTACTAAGCTATTTCCTAACACTGTTGCCGGTGTGTGAGTGCTCGAAGTTATTTCCTTTAGATTCTGCAATTGCATCTTTTTGTTTCTTGTTTTTATTTTTCACTAGTTAGGCATAATGGAAAACAACAACAAATTTAGTGAGCTTTTTAATCTTTTTCCTGAGTTAAGACATGAATTGTTTGATGCGAAAATTAAAAAACCTATGGAACCTTATTTGCATGCTAGTAGCAATGTTATTAGTATGAACGCAATTACTGCTAATGATATGGAAAAGTCTAAGCTTGGGGAAGCTAGTTTTTATGATCTTTTTAGCTTCCCAGCTTTAGGGGAGAAAATTTGCTCTGATAATACTTTATCTCCCATATGCGATAACTCTAATGATGCTTGTGATATTTTAAATCCACCTACTGAAAGTATTCCTTTCAAGATACCTACGAAAATTGTTAAACTTGCTATGAACAATTGCTATTTTGGAGATGGGACTGTCCATCCTAGTGATCATTTACTCTTTATACATGAATTATGCGAGTTGTTCAAGAGTGCAGGTATTTCAAAGGACCAAGTTAAGAGGAAGCTATTCTCTATATCTCTGAAGGGCAGAGCTGCGGAATGGTATAGGATGCTGAAGAATGGTCGATCTATTGGTTGGGAGGAAATTGTACCTCTCTTTTATTCTAAATTTTATCCTCCTCATGAAGTGCATGTTGATAGGAATTACATTTATAACTTTTAACCTCGCGATGGAGAGAGTATTTCCCAAGCATGGGGGAGATTGAAGTCACTAATGCTCAAATGTCCCATTCATGAGCTCCCCGGTAATGTTATTATTAATAATTTTTATGCAAGGCTTTCAGGACACCACAAGGACTATCTCGATGCCGGTTTGGAGGGATCTTTCACAAGCAAGTAGGTTGAAGCTAAGTGGAATCTTCTCGAAGAAATTCAAAGGAATACTGAAAATTGGGATAATGACAAAGGTAAAGAATCAGGTATAAACTACGAGTATGATTGCATTAAGTCTTTCGCTCAAACTGCTGATTTTCAAGAGCTTAGTGCTAAATAGGGTCTTGATCCTCAAATTATGGTCGATTGCTATAGAGCCTTTGCTTATCATATTAATGTTCCTAAAGAAAATTGGTACATGTATCATGAACCTTTTAAAGACATCAGCATGAAGGATGAAACTATTATTAATGATTGCAATGAACATGCTCAAACTTCTGAAAATGCTATTTCCTATAAGCATGTTAATTTTTGTGGAGTTCATAGACCTTGTGAAAAGAATAAAATTGAAGAAGAATATTGTATCCATCACAGGAATGAAAAAACTAGAAAGTGGTCTAGGGCTCTAGATGATATTGGTGAAAAAGTTTGTGCCCTCTATCCTTTTATTTGTGAACTTTGCCATAGAGTGGGTCATTTTAATTTTCAATGCTCCTCCAATGATAATTCGAACCTCATGAGTGCTGCAAATTTGTATTGTGATGATGAAATCACTCCTAATCAGCATGATGAACTTACTTTATTTTTGGGGTGTGAAGAGTTATCAAGAAAAATTTCTTTGTTAGATATGAGTGATCTTGATATGAATAGTGTGTTGCATGTATGTTATCTCTATTGTGTTAATAATTGCCATGCCAACACCTACATACAAAGTGTTATAAAGGATGGGACTTTACCAAAATATGACAGGACTAATATGTGTTTTGTTCTTATTAATGAAAGAGAGGTATCCTCCCAAGTTTCTTCTATTGTTTGTAATAATAGACCAGGTTATGTGGAGAAGCTTCCTTTCAAGCCTCTCCCTCCTAAAGAGGAAAAGAAGAAGAAGAAGAAGGGAACGGAGAAGAAGAAGAAGAAGAAGAAGAAGAAGAAGAAGAAGAGGGGGAATAAAAAGAAAGAGGTAACGACATATCCCCGCGTGTATGAGATAACGATAGGTAACCGTAAGTATGTTGCTCCTAATGATTATTATGATAATGAATCTGAGTACAATGATCTTCCTATGCCCTTTACCTATATTAGTGATCATGATTTGGAAGAGCACACTACTTTTGATACTGAAAATCTCTTTGGTACCGATTATGAAAGTAATGATGTTAGCACTATCCATGTTCCCTCAAACGATGATATTGAAAGCTTTAAGCTTGGGGATGTTGTGCTTGAAGATCCTATATTTGAGACCTTTACTTTTAGTGAAAATGATGATATTATATCTTCGGGATTAGATAATCGTTATAGAGATGGCTATGACACAAGTTATAATTATCCTTATGAAACTTTTCATAGTTATGATGGGATTTCCAAAAACCATCCCCTTAGTATGCAACTTGTTTACCATGTTCAAATTCTTGATAATGATCCTGCTCCAATTACTATTAATGAGAAGAGTTTTTCTTATGCCCAAAATAATGATACTTTTATGCATATGAACCATGATAAGAATGTTTTAAGTGATGGTTATATTGTGGATTTCATCAATGATGCTACTGAAAGTTATTATGAGAGAGGTAAACATGGTTATATGCATCTTAATAATATTAAGTTTCCCCTCTTTATGTTGAGAATCATGAAGTTGCGTTTGTGTTGCCTTTCTATGCTTGTTGCTTTGTGCTTTCAGTACTTGTACCCTTACAAGATTATTTTTCATAGGAAGAGGGTTAGACTTAAAAGTGTTTCATACTTGCTTTTTGATGCTCTCTTTGCTTCAACTCTTATTTCTTGTGTCAGCATCTTTTAAAAATCACTGCGCCTAGCTGAAAGGCGTTAAAGAAAAGCGCTTATGGGAGACAACCCATTATTTTATTTCTGCAATTTTTGTTTTATATTTGAGTCAAGGTGTTTGTTACTACTGTAGCAATACCTTTGTATCTTTATTTTCTTGCATGGTTGTGCCAAGTAAAGTCTTTGATAGAAAAGTTGATACTAGATTTGGATTTCTGCGCAGAAACAGATTTTTAGCTGTCACGAATTTGAGCTTTCCTCTCTGTAGAAAACTCGTAAAATGCTGAAAAAATTCATGATTAATCCTCAGATATGTACGCAACTTTCGTTCAACTAGAGCTTTTCCATCTGAGCAAGTTAAGTTCTCGAAAAAATTTGTCTTTACGGACTGTTCTGTTTTGACAGATTCTGCCTTTTATTTCGCATTGCCTCTTTTACTGTGTTTGAGTGGATTTATTTGCTCCATTAAATTTCAGTAGCCTTGGGTAATGTCCAGAAGTGTTGAGAATGATTGTGTCCTTGCTGAATATGTGAATTTTGTATTATGCACTAACCCTCTAATGATATTGCTTTGAGTTTAGTGTGAAGGAAGTTTTCAAGGATCAAGAGAGGAGGATGATATAATATGATCAAGAAGAGTGAAAAGTCTAAGCTTGAGGATACCCCCGTGGTTCATCCCTGCATATTTCAAGAAGACTCAAGCGTCTAATTTTGGGGATGCCCAAGGCATCCCCTTCTTCATCAAAACTTATCAGGTCGCCTCTAGTGAAACTATATTTTAATTCCGTCACATCTTATGTGCTTTACTTGGAGCGTCTGTGTGCTTTTATTTTCATTTTATTATTTTCATTCTCTGAATAAAATCGGATCCTAACATGCTTGTGTGGGATAGAGATACGCTCCGCTTTTTCATTTGAACACTTGTGTTCTTCGTTTATTTTTCATGTTCATGGCGAAAGCTGAAAGCCGCAGCACTTATTGTTATTTTTTTGGAAACAGAAAATGCTTCATGTGGTAATTGGTATATTGTCTTGAATAATTTGATACTTGGCAATTGTTTTGAGCTCTCAAGTAGATCATGTTTAAGCTCTTGCATCATGTAGTTTAAATCTATTAGTGGAGAACTACCGTAGAGCTTGTTGAAATTTGGTTTGAATGATTGGTCTCTCTAAGGTCTAGATATTTTCTGGTAAAAGTGTTTGAACAACAAGAAAGACAGTGTAGAGTCTTATAATGCTTGCAATATGTTCTTATGTAAGTTTTGCTGTACCGGTTTATACTTGTGTTTGCTTCAAACAACCTTGCTAGCCAAAGCCTTGTACTGAGAGGGAATAATTCTCGTGCATCCAAAACCTTGAGCCAAAACCTATGCCATTTGTGTCCACCATAACTACCTACTATGTGGTATTTTTCTGCCATTCCAAGTAAATACTTCATGTGCTACCTTTCAAAAATTCATTCCTTGTTTTTGCAATACATAGCTCATGGGAAAGTAGCATAAAAAACTATTGTGGTAAGGAATATGTCGCCTGTGTATCTTAGTTCTTATAAGTTGCTTGTTGAGTGGTAACCATGTTATCTGGGGACGCCATCAACCTGTCACACCTTTGTTGAATATCATGTGAGTTGCTATGCATGTTCGTCTTGTCTGAAGTAAGGGAGATTTTCCATGATTTAAATGGTTTGAGTATGCATATTGTTAGAGAAGAACATTGGGCCGCCAACCAAAGCCATGTATCATGGTGGAAGTTTCAGCTTGGACATTAATCCTCAAATCTCTTATGAGAATATTATCTGTCGTTGAATGCTTAAAGCATAAAAGAGGAGTCCATTATCTGTTTTCTATGTTGTCCCGGTATGGATGTCCTCAAGTTGAGATCTATCAAAATCAAGAAATCTAATGTGATTTATCTCCTTGGACCTTTGTATAGGTGGCATAGAGGTACCCCTTTGTGACACTTGGTTGAAACATATGTAATGCAATGATAATCCATGGAAATCCGATCTAATTAGGACAAGGTGCGGGCACTATTAGTATTCGATGCATGAGGCTTGCAACTTATAGGAAGTTTTATACATAACCCATATGAATTATTACTACCGTTGACACAATTGTTTCCATGTTTTCAAAATAAAAAGCTCTAGCACATGATTTAATCCCTGCTTCCCTCTGCGAAGGGTCTTACTTTTACTTTATGTTGAGTCAGTTTACCTACTTCTTTCTATCTTAGAAGCAAACATTTGTGTCAACTGTGTGCACTGATTCTTACATGCTTACTTATTGCACTTATTATATTACTTTGTGTTGACAATTGTCCATGAGATATGCATGTTGAAAGTTGAAAGCAATTGCTGAAACTTAAATCTTCCTTTGTGTTGTTTCAAAACCTCTTATTAAGAATCTATTGCTTTATGAGTTAACTCTTATGCAAGAATTTTTTATGCTTGTCTTGAAAGTACTATTCATGAAAAGTTTTTGCTATATGATTCAGTTGTTTAGTCATTATCTTTTTGTTAGCAAACTATATACCATTGCTTTGGGTCACTTCATTCATCTCATATGCTTTACAATAGTGTTGATCAAGATTATGTTGGTAGCATGTCACTTCAGAAATTATTATTTTTATCGTTTACCTACTCGAGGGCGAGTAGGAACTAAGCTTGGGGATGCTTGATACGTCTCCAACGTATCTATAATTTCTTATGTTCCATGCTAGTTTTATGACAATACCTACATGTTTTACTCACACTTTATAATGTTTTATGCATTTTCTGAGACTAACCTATTAACAAGATGCCGCAGTGCCAGTTCCTATTTTCTGCTGTTTTTGATTCCAGAAAAGTTAGTTTACGAATATTCTCGGAATTGGACGAAACAAAAGCCCACGGCCCTATTTTCCACGGAGTGTTCCAGAAGACCGAAGAAGAGTCGAGGAAGGGCAGCAGGGGGCCCACACCATAGGGCGGCGCGGCTGTGGGGCCCCCCGTGCCGACATATGGGGAGGGAGCCTCCTGGCTCCCCCGACTCTGCCCCTTCGCCTATATAATCCTCCCGACGCGAAAACCCTATCACTGAGAGCCATATTTGACGAAGAGTTCCGCAGCGCTGCCGCCATCGACAACAAGTTTTGGGGGACAGAATCTCTGTTCCGGCACGCCGCCGGGACGGGGAATTGCCCCCGGAGTCATCTCCATCGACACCACCGCCATCTTCATCGCCGCTGCTGCCTCCCATGATGAGGAGGGAGTAGTTCTCCCCCGAGGCTGAGGGCTCTACCGGTAGCTATGTGGTTCATCTCTCTCTCTCCCGTGGTGTGATCTTTATGTGATCATGAGCTTTGTAATCTAGTTGAATATGTAGATGTTACTCTTGTCTATTATGCACTCTAGAGGTTACTTTAATATGAACTCCGGAGTCACTCTCCACGGTGTGATGGTGACAATGTGCGCATCGTGTGTGATTCCTTTATGACGTTGTGGAGCTTGTTTACTCCGGCTTGAGGTGTGCTTTTGCAGCCCTACACAATGAATGGTGTTTGTTATCCAACAAGAGAGTGTTTGAGAGTAGCATTTATTTATTCAATTATGTGATCATTGTTGAGAGTGTCCACTAGTGAAAGTATGATCCCTAGGCCTTGTTTCTAAGCATTGAAACACCGTTTCCAACAAGTTCTGCTACATGTTCGCTTGCTGCCATTTTTATTTCAGATTGCAATTACTACTTATAATCATCCGTATTACTTGTATTTCACTATCTCTTCGCCGAACTAGTGCACCTATACATCTGACAAGTGTATTAGGTGTGTTGGGGACACAAGAGACTTCTTGTATCTTAATTGCAGGGTTGCTTGAGAGGGTTATCTTTGACCTCTACCTCCCTGAGTTCGATAAACCTTGGGAGATTCACTTAAGGGAAACTTGCTGCTATTCTACAAACCTCTGCTCTTGGAGGCCCAACACTGTCTACAGGAATAGAAGCGTGCGTAGACATCAACCACCGCCACCATGCCTTTTTCGGATCATCTCGAGCCACTTGTTTGATGGTACTAGTAGGAGTAGTGGACTTTTATCCATATCGCTCTACCAGCTGCCGCTTGCCCTGTCCTCCAATACCTCATACCCAAACGCCAGCGTCCCACTCCCACACCCCACACCCACTTTACCGCATCCTTCCAATGGTGAGATCGATCAATGAGAGTGGCAGTTCTTGGGTGTTTCCTGATGACCCCCTTGAAGAAATCGCATCCCGATGCGATGTCATCACCGCCGTGAGCCTCGTCGGTTCATGCAAGTTTTATCATGATTCAACAACACAAAGTGTAGCTCTGCCTGCATCTCAGCCGTTTGGCATGCCCTGTGTTCTTCATACTCACCAAAGTGAGGTACCGCCCATGCACAATCCCTTCTCCCACGTCAACTTCAAGCAGCAGGGTGAGCAGAAGGGCAAGCAGCAGGATGCGAAAGAGCAGAAGGGTACCTTGTGCCAACTGACGCCGCTGGATAGGATCTCTTCCGATGCCGTGATTCCAGATGATGGTACGGGCATGTGGGCAGACGCGAATGGAGATTGGATCGCCCTTCCTGGCTTCCCCTGGAATTGGGAGCTTGTCAATGTGTACACTGGTCGCTGGATTCCTCTACCACTAATACATGAATTTGAATCCACCCCGGATAAACTTGTGTTCGAGTCTAATGATCAACATCTTCAACTACTGAAGATAGCTATTTGCCGAGTTTCAACAACTGCTTCAAATTATACAAGTTTCTCTATTCTTGCCATCTTTAACGTGGTAATTGCAGTCCTTCACTGTGCTTCTAGTAGATAGATAGTTCTTGACAACCAGTTCATAACGTTCGGCTACTCCGATGCAATCATCCACAAGGGTATTGTATTTTCTATAACTCAGGCATGCGAAGTTTATGCATGGAATCATCTTTCTTGGGGTAATTTTTCTCATCTCATATGATGTGTTTTCGCTATTAGCTGCTAGTTTCAGATTTAGTTTTAGCCCTTTTCTTTTTGTTGTGCAATTTTCTGTCACGCCTATACCTTTCCCCCTCTATATTCAATCAAAATCAGCAGCGATATGCCTTTGAGTCAAAATAAAGTACTCCCTCCGATCCAAATCAACTTGACTCAGCTTTCTCTAGCGAGTGCGTCTAGCTAGACAAAGTTGAATCAATTAGTTTGTGCATATCTAGCTAGACACATCCAGTTGAGTCAATTAATATGGATCGGAGGAAGTATTTTAGCTAGTATCATTATTCATGTATGTAATCAACTAATCAAGTTTTGCCGAACTGACTTCAAGTTGTGCTTTCCTTTGCAAGGTTCTTTGTTGATCAGCACGACACCTATTCCGCCAGAACTTGATGAATAAGGTCCATACAATCTTGGCTCCTGGTGGTTAGCACGAGCTCCTGATGGTTCTAGACTTTTTCTGGTCCATACCTAGGGTGTTACTGATGGGCGGGATTATACTGGACTGCTTCAGGGTTTACATGCTGCTGCTACCTCTGAGGGTCGTCATGGTCGCACTATTCACGGTTATGGTAAGGGTTTACTTGGCTGCGAGGTGTATAACATGAACACGTGTCAGTTGATGCCATCGACGCCATGGAGGAGGATTATTTTCCTTGGATCATATTCTCTTCCTTGGAGGTGGCATTCATTTTGGGCTTTGGCCGGTGCTCATGTTCGGCGCATTGTGGGGCAGGTTTGGGCGGAGCATCGGCATGCCCTTTTCTTTTCTTCCCCGTTATCCCTGGAAAAACCTATCGTGGCAGTTCTTCTGCCCACATCCTAATTTCCCCTGCCTCTACTTGCCCATCCCGATTTGGGGAAGTCCTCACCCAGTTTCCTGGATGGGAGGTGTGCCAATCCCTGTCGTCCCTATCTCCGCTGCAGCCGCCATCCTACTCCGCCTCGTGGCCATCCCCGCCGGCCCTATCTTTGCTGCTGCCATCCTATCCTGCATCTGCGTCACCACATGGCCCCCATGTGCTACCAAATGTTCACCACCATCTTCCTTTCCACTGCGGGCTAGCTCCTTGAGAGGACAAACACGACGAGGATAGAAGCGATGGGTTGTCGGCGTCAGCAGCAGAATGGAGGCGGATTTCAGTCGAGGATGGCCCCTGCTTTTCGGCATCCGTGGGCGGTGCAGTGGCTGGATCGAAGCACTACCTGCCTTTAGACATGGCGGCCGGCATGCCCCCTGCCTCCATGCTTACGACGAGGTGTCGACTGTACTGAATATTGGCGAATCATTTGGACACATGAAGATCCAATGAAGACGAAGAGGGCATGGTGGTGAAATAATCTCATGGAGATTATGTTGATTTTGCAGTACATGCAGGGGAAGATGAAGGGCATGGTGGTGAAATAATCTCGTGGAGGAGTAAGGTCATATCCCTCTTTCTCTCTGTTCTCATCTCTGCTTAAAAGTTGTTGATTTTCATTGAGGTTCGAAACTGATAACAATGGGCATGGCACTTTGTAGCTAAGATAAAGGTTTGATCCGTCAACTGGTAGAAGATACTTATCGTAAGTTGTGTTTAATATTTTGTAGTTGATGTGCTATGGTGCGTATGTCTAGATAGATAGCTCATCGCATGTTTCCCAGATATCTAAATATTAGTTTCGTTTCTGATTTTTTTTGTCCCCTAATTCAATAGCCATCTTATAAGTTCAGGTGTCCATTGTTTCTGTTCATTCGCGTGGGTATGATTACAATTTCCAACAATATTATTCAATCTATTCACTACAGATCGCTGCAGGTTTTGCTACCAGGTTGTGTCATCTTGCTGTCGTCTACTGCATGTACAGGATTTCATGGAAGAAATAGGTATCAGGGAGCTCCACGCATCCATATGCTCTTTGTCAGCTAAAGTTCCATGTTCGCTTTAGACTACTCATAGTGGGAGTAACATAGGTAGTAACATCACACGTTTCAAGACGTTTTGGTGACATGTCATGATAATAAATGATGAAAGAAAGTGAGGTGGTAACTAGCTATGTTACCATAACATCACACTTTTCAAGACAACATGAGTCTACAATATAACAAATATTAGTTTGCATGACACCACACATATGTTACTCTCCACTATGAAGGTAGTAACATAGAATAGTAAACTCTATGTTACTCCACACTATGACTAGTCTTAGTCTTTCCACCTCATTTTCAAAATGTAATAAATACGGATTGTCTGTAAAAGCTCTAGGTGATAAACTCTGATGTGCATATGGAGGCAGGATTGGCCATCCGTCCTGTATTCTGACAATGATGGTCTACTAATGTTCAATGCGGGACATTCAAGGTATGCTAACCATCTATTGCACTTCCATGTGTGGTGGCGTGCAATTACTTTTTAAATACAATTTACTATGATGGGGTGGCCCCCCTCGACGGCCTCAACCGGGCCTTTATCACCCTCATCCCCAAGGAAGAAGAGGTGCTCACCGCTGACGGTTTCCGCCCCATCTCGCTCCAGAACTGCGTTATGAAGATTGTCACTAGGATCCTCACGACAAGGCTCCAGCAATACATTGAACGGATTATCTCTTTTGAACAATCGGGGTTCGTCAAAGGGCGAAACATAGTCGACAACTTCCTATATGCTGCAGATGTGATTCAGAGCTGTCATACCCGTAAAACCCCTGCAGTTGTGCTCAAGCTTGACTTTAAAAAGGCATTCGACTCCGTCAACTGGACTGCTTTAGACGCCATCATGGATGCTCGCGGCATTGGGACTCTTTTCCGGTCTTGGATTTCTGCTATTCTTACCACTGGACGGACCGCGTTCCCCCGGACGATGGATCTCCTGTAAGAACGGGCTGCGCCAAGGAGACCCGCTGTCCCCGTCCCCGTACCTCGCCGTCGCCGACTTGCTCCCGTGTCTCATTGCCATGGAAAGCTCCGAAGAGTCCCTGCTGCACCCTCTGGTGGACGACCTCCCATGCCCCGTTATCCAATACGCAGACGACACCCTGCTGATCCTGCGGGCCAAGCGCTCACAGGTCTGCCGCCTCAAAAAGATCCTCGACCTCTTCTCCCAAGCAACTGGCCTCCACATCAACTTCCACAAGAGCACCTTCGTCCCTGTTGGTGGGGTCCCGGACGACCTTGCCACCGATCTTGCCAGCATTTTGGGCTGCCCCGTCTCGTCCTTCCCCCAAACTTACTTGGGGCTACCCCTGTCGGACCACAAACTCCCCGCGTCGGCGCTGGAATTCCTGTCAGTCAAGATCTCCAAGCGCATCACTGGATGGTGTACGTCCCTACTCCCCATTGGCGGGCGTCTCACGCTCACTAATGCGGTCTTGTCCGCCCTACCGTCATTCGAAATGTCCGTCCTACCTATCCCAAGAGGGACCCTCGCGAAGATGGACAAGCCGCGGCGGGCGATGTTCTGGAAGGAAAAGGAGAAATGCTCTGGGGGCGACTGCCAGGTTGCCTGGGACTATGTCTGCCGGCTACGGTCCGAAGGTGTCCTCGGCGTAACGGATCTTGGCCTTCAGAACACATGACTCCAGCTGAAGGTCCTGCATGGTCTCTTCTCTGGGCGAGACTCCCCTTGGACTAGGTGGAGCTACCTCGGCGACCACCCCCATCCGGCCACGCCCGCTTGGAGGTGCTTTCAGGCGCTTCTCCCACTTTACCGCTCTATTACTAGGGTGGACCCCCGTGACGGGCGCTCGACCTCTCTCTGGCATGACTCCTGGAGCTCCATGGGCCCCCTATATGCGGCCCTGCCCGCAGCCTACTCGCATTGTCTCCGCCCCGTTGCCTCGGTTGCGGACACCCTCGGGCGCGGGGGTATTGATATCCCCGTCGCCCACCGCGTGACCATTTCCGCCGCCGGCGAGCTAGACTTTGTGCGCGCCTGCCTCTCGCGAATCTCGCTCACCATGACACCTGACATCCGTACCATCGCTCTCGGCCCTTCCACCGACTTCAGCACTGGAGACATCTACCGAGCCTTACACTCCTCGGGATGTGTCGTTCCCGGCCAGGAGGTCAACTGGGACTGCTTCGCTCCGCTCAAGGTGCGAGTGTTCTTCTGGATCCTCCGTCTCCAACGAACCAGAACTCGCGCCCTGCTACACCGTCTCGGGTGTGTGCCCTCCCCCAACTGCCTGTTCGGCCCAGGGGTTGTGGAGGACATTTCACACTTATTCGTCTGCTGTCCTCGCCTCGGACCCCTTTGGAACATCGTCTCTCCCTCGATGCGGCCCCGGGACGGCGCTGACCTACCAGCTCTCCTTGATGGCCTCTCCAAAGATCTACCACAAATGCACATCAAAGCGCGCAACACCGCCGTACTTTCTCTCCTTTGGTCCGTTTGGAAGTCCCGGAACAAGATGGTCTTCGACGCGGACCTCTTCTCTACTACCCGTGTAGTTGCTATGGTCGTTGACCACCTACGCCTTTGGACTGTCCGCGCCTCGGCTAAAGTCGACACGGGTCCCTTGCTAGCCTGGTGTCAGTCCATCTCTTAGCTTCCCCCCCCCCCCCCCCCCCTTGTAAACCCCCTTCCCCCTCGGGCGCGGTATGCCGCCCCGGATCCCCCCCTGGTGGGGGTCAGCACTTTGTATTCAACTTGTTTTTTTGATGAAATACATGAGTTCAGGTGGGCAAATCACCCCCCGTTGATTTCTCAAAAAAACAAATACAATTTACTCTTGCATACTTCTGTCCATAGTCTCCCAGCACATATTGAAGTCTCTACCCACAAGTTCTGAATTTTGATCTTCTGCTGGCAGAGAGTAAAAGCCTTTTTGTCAAACCCATGGGGAAATAAAGAAATCTATTTCTGTATCATACTTAAGGAAATATAGATGGGTGCTAAGCTGGTGTCACGAAAGTATATGTCTGCCATCATCTTAAGTGGAATGAACTGGAGTTCAAATATATGAAGAATGTCTATCGATCATGTGAACATGTTCCAATGGAGGATGTGATCATAGGAAGAAAAAAAGTCTGATCTGTTTTAAATGTGTAGCCTAAATTTCTTTTCATACTTGCAGGTGTTCATTTTACTTCTCTTTTACCATGTAAATTTTAGGAGTATTAAACTGTAAGCATCGACAGGTGAAAAACTAACAGCTGCATTTCAGTCCAAGGATGGGAGGCGGTTGCGAAGCGATGGAAACACCGCCGCCGCGCCCTTCATGCTCTCCTTCACCTCCGACAAAACTGTGCTTCAGGGTCTCCTTAGCATGTTCGGCTCTGGCCTCTTTGCACTGGTCCCCCGCTACTCCCGTCACAGCCTCTTCCTCCACCACCTCTGTCCATCTCAACAAGTCTGCCACATCCCCTCTCCCTTCCAAGTCACGTGATTGGTATGTGCTTCCTTCTGATGGAAATTTCGATTCGTAAGCCCCCTCCTCGGAACCACAATATCTTTTCTTAATCACACGTGCTACTATAGATTTGTGCTCTGTTGTTGATTTGTGCATCAGGTTATGCAAGCAAATAACATGTTTGATCATGTAGCAACTACAAATTATATTCTATACATGGAGTTATTGGCCTGGAGCACTTAACCTTGAATTTAATCGAACAAGTGAGATTGGCAACTCACTGAATGTATTCACTCAGCTACAAATTTAAAGTTACCTCCGCTTCACTGAACACCTACCTGGTCGTTCCAATGTTGGTGGCCTTTTTTGAGCTGTCGGGAGTCTTTGTTTTTTCGTTGCCAAGGAAAGATTGGTGTCGCCTTGTCGTGGGAGTGTCTGCAAGTTGTGATGTTTCTTTTATTGGAAGTTGTTCTTCCTTTTTTTTTTTTATTCTGATGGTGGTAGTTTGGTTCAGGGTGTGTTTGTTCTGCTTGGATTGTGTGTTTTCTAGGGTTTGTTCCAGATGTGTGCTATCCTTTGTAAAGCTGGTGATCGTAGCATGATATACTTTGTAAGACTTGGTTACTTTATATAAAACACAGGGCTCTAGCCTGATTTTCTAATACAGAAGTATCTGCTCAGTTAGTAAGATAAAGAAATCTATTTATTACTGCCCATGCCATTTGCTTACACGTGCTTTTCTCTTATATTACCTGCTCAATTTACTGAATACTGTTGAACGTTTAGTTATGAGCTCTTACTTAGAGCAAGAACAATAGAAGAGTCAGCAGTTGGCTATATGTTTTTGCCACGTCATCTATAGTCTACTTGTAGTCAGCCCATACAATAGTTAGATACAAATATGAACTACTTTATATGCATATGGTCCACCTTGCAATCTCACAAAGTGCCTAGGAGCACGCGCTGCAGCTGGCTATTATCCTGTAGCCTGCTTCTCTTCTCTCTCCTCTTCTCTCTCATCCAACTCAGCAAAGCTATAATATTTTAATCTTTATAGCCTGCTGATTGTATCTTATTGTACTTGCTCTTATGTTGCTGGCTATGAATATATTTGTGTTAACTTTTTAGACACCGGTCTTCATTAGAGGTTGCCGTCCTTTTCTTGGGATTTTGAACCTTGAAGGCATATACACTACAACTTATTGCGGGGCTATCTGCGCGCACACTCAGGCCTCCCCAAATCGACGAGATATTGGTTCATTTTTCTTCATTTTTTAAAAATACGGGGCGTTTGTTTGGACTGGTGGGTTAAATTTTGGTTATGTAACCTACATGGGCAAAGCTAGATCTGTGGTAGGTGACCGAGTTGGTGTGGCTGGTTAGCGGCGGAGTGCTGAAGGGTGGAGGTGAGACACAACATCCATGACGGCGACAAACACAATGGCCTCGATGCGAGATGACAGTCCCAGTTCTGGTGGGTCGACGTTTAAGTTGAGTGGGTGCTCATCAGCAGTGACGCTACGCGTCAAATGTGAGGTTGTCCATGACAACCAGCGGAACCAAGGAGGATATGGTATTTCTAACTCATCTTCCATATGCACCTTCATATTACCTCTTGACACTTGCCTGTTTACTGATGAACTCTGGCGGAGCAAATATTCACTCCTTTCGCCATGAAGTAAACACCTTGCATTTTGAAGAACCCTTTTCATGACTGTAACAACCCAAAAATTCAAAGCAATGAAGAAAAGTAATTTCACTTATTTCAAAATTTGGAGCCAACAAAAACTTGAATTGAATTATATGGTGTGCATAGTGTTCATGCATGAATGTTGTGATTTTGCCATGATGTTTGTTTGAAATGTTTAACAATGTTTCTAAATCCTAAACCATGCCTATTTGGATTAAAGAGAAACAAAACAAAAGAAAATAAAATAAAAGGGAAAATTTGCTATAGGACACCGTTATTTTCTGGCATTTGCCGAAACACACCGCCCGATTATGTCTTTGCCAGGTACCATTACAATTTTGTGACACATTTGCCAGAACACACCACCAGCCTAAAAACGGAAAGTTTTGCACTTTTTCTTGTGATGACTGGTTTTGAAGACAAAGTGCAAAGCTTTCCTTTTTAGCCAGGTGGTGTGTTCTGGCAAATGTGCCACATAATTGTAATGGTACCTGGCAAAGACACAATCGAGCGGTGTGTTTCAGCAAACGCCAAAAAATAACGGTGTCCTGCGGCAAATTTTCCCAAAATAAAAATAGCATCATATATGAGCCTATGACTACATTTGCAAATCATAATCTATGCCATGTTTACTTTGTTTAGAGGGTTTGAAAACCTTAATAAACTCAAAATAATAACATTTGAGTCAAAGAAAAGCAAAACAAATGAAAAGAAACCCAAAAATCAACTCACATAAGATAATGGTCACTTGTGACAATTATATCAGGGTACCTACTTTGAGCCTCTGTAGTAAACATTTCTAAACTAAACTTTCCCATTTCTTTGCTCATCATCCAAGAACACATCAAGGTGATCACATTGGTGTTGACCAACCTTGCTGATTCATTTTCAAATTCTTATAATAAGTAACCAAAGTGACAACATTGAAACAGAACTAAGATCATCTCATTTTTTATTTTCACCAAACCAACTCCACTTTGCAAACCAACACCACCCAGAGATGCCAAACATTATTTGAATCACAATATTTTGGCAAAATTCAAATTCAAATCTCTTGCGGCCATTTCAACGAACACTTGGTGTGCATGTTTCAGATATGTCCATACACTCTTATAACCAGTGGGTTTAAGCCTAAACCATCAATCCCATTGTCAACCTCAGCCTCCTCTTGCATCCCCTGGACAATGCCATGCATGTGTATCAATGATCACAAGTGATTATCACCAAGGACATGGCCATGTCGTGAGCATGCCACTCCTCCATGCCACCCCTCTCTCCTTTCTTTTCTAGATGATCTCACCTTGTCCTGGAGGTTGACCTCCCTCTCCTGATCACGCTCGTGCACGCCGTTGGCCAAGCAGAAGCTGGCATTGCCCAGGCCAGTACACGCCCAGGTCACCCAGTGACGCCAGGACCGGCATGGTCGCGACGCATGGGCGTGCCAGAGCACGACGTCGTCCCGTCGACTCCGTCCTTGCCTTGACCCCTGCGTCCGCCCTGAGCATCACCACGACACCAGGAACGCGCCAGACAACCTCTCTCTCCCCCGTGCCATGTCGCCGACAACCGCCACGGTACCGCAGAACGCGTCACGATTGCCACTGCTCCTGACCAGCATTTTCTGTGCCACGAGCACCGTGATGTTCGCCATGACGTATAGAACATCGTTGCATCCTCGCCTTGCCCCTTCGCAGCCCAGAACGCCACCTCCATGATCGCCACCGTGACCACCCGCAGCACCCCTCGTCCGCTATAAAAGGAGCACTCTCCCGCTCAATTCCTTCACACCATTCTCTTTCCCTCCTCTCACTGATCCTCCTCGAGCAAGCCCCCGTCCCAATTTAGCCCGTAGCCTCCCAATTGCTTGCCGGAGAACCACCGGAGCCGTCGCAGAAGGAGCCGACGATTGGAGCCACCCCAGGAGCTGCCGCCGGTACCAGGAGCCTCGCCGTTGTCGACAACGTCGATCTGCGTCAACGCCGACCATCGCCGGACCTCCGGCGAGCCTCCAACTCCCTAGGTTTGCCGCCAGTAGGGTTCGAGCTCGTCGTCGATGACGACGAACATCGGCCGTTAGATCACGATCTAATCCTACGGTCCACAGCTAGCGTACCGATTCGGTGTTTTAAGACACACTGACGTGTGGGACCCATTGTCAGGCCGCCCGCTCGAGCGAGACACGCTGCTGGGCCGGCCCTTTTCTTTTTCCTCTCCTGGCCCGTTTAGCTTTCCCGCCAAGCCCACGGATTCAAATTCGAATTTAATCTTTTTAGCTGAAATGTAATACTGCTGCCCTATTCAAAATTAAATAGAAAATATCTACTGAGCCAAAATTTATGAATTAAATATTTCTGGAAAGCTCATGGAATTATCTAGCCAACTAAATTGGTTTCAACCTCAGAAGAATTGTAGAACTCTTGTAGTAAAAATAACAAAGCAGTACCTTTTTGAAATTCAAACATTTATTAAAAATCAACCATAATTTATTTTGAGTTGATTCCAACTCTTAAAATTCACATTTCAAACACTCTACATGAATATGTAAAAATATCCATGATCATGGGCTAGAGTAAAATAATGGCTATGTGGCTATTTCTAGCCCATTTAAATTATTTCCAAAAATAGTATTTAAAATCTATGAGGTGTAGCATCTCATTTAAATCACTTTCCCAAGTAATTTAATGTGAGGTGATGACTTTAGTTACATGGCCTCATATTTTATTATTTGAGGATATTAAATCTTAGTAATTTTCAATGAGTGGAAATTACTTTTCAGAAGAAATGAATGGAAACCCTAGTATTATGTTGGGTGATGATTGTGATGATAATAGATCATCTTGTGTGGTAAATAGAATACTTAAGTATTATTTGGTGATTGTGTACCTCGTATTCATTTATAGACGCTAGTACCGAGTGCTATGAGGAAGAAGACGTCTACGAAGAAGAAGAAAACTTTGATCACTATACCACTCAAGGCAAGCTATTACTAATACAAGATATTACCATGAGCAAGCTATTACTAATACAAGATATTACCATGAGCAAGCTATTATCAATGCAAGCTACTACCAATGCAAGCTATTACTAATACAAGATATTACCATGAGCAAGCTATTACCAATACAAGCTCTACTAATGCAAAGTGCAAGATACCCTTGCAATACTATTTTGTTTAAAGATTTGTCCAAGCCCAAGTTTTTATCTTGCAATCTTTCACTTTGTTTATCAAGACTTATTTTTATAGTTAACTTTGGTCTAAATGTAGAGTACTACAAGAGCATCAAACTTAGCCTAGAAAGCTAAAGCTTAGTTAGCACCCCTCATGACTAGTTGCTAGTGCTAAAACTAAAATTGACTACTCTAGATGGGAACTTGTGAATCAAATTACATTGAAAACCTTAGAATGATGAGTCATTCTACTGAAAGTTTTGAAGGTGAATATGACTTGTGAATGACAAGGTGAATTTAACAAAAACTGATGGTTGGGCTCGGATGCGATACCATTCCAATTTTAGAGTACCCCCACAATACCTGATCATGGGTAGGGCTTAACTAGAAATTTATGTATTTTAGTATTGTTCCCTATGAACAAGCGTCATAGGGGTTATGCCGAGGCTGCCTCCGTGAAAAGTGAAATGACGTGAAATAGAGGTGAATGTCCTACCCAAGCCCTGTGTAGTTCCCAGGATGACGGATTGTCATCGCTAGGAGGCCAAGCTCACAGGGGAGGTGCCTATACTAGGGTATGTAAGTGAAAGGTTAATGGTTGATGGTCCGCATACTGAGTACGATTATTCAGGGCTATCCCTGATGGATGTAATCAAAAGTTGTGGCACAAGTGTACAACCTGTGCAGAGTGTTAAACTATTCGAATAGCTGCGTCCGCGGTCATGGACGGTTGGATGGCCATACTGTTCCGTTGTCAGATGTTTTCTAAAAATAACTTGTGACTTGAAAGGTGAATTTGACTTGATCACAACAGAGTTGTGGGAATGACAATAATGTTCCCACTTGAGTAAATTTAGACAACTAAGGAGTTTTTTACTAATAAGTATTTATGAAATAAAACTAGCTTTGTGCAAATAAACCTTGAAGCTTAGAACCATGATTAGAGCTATTAGTACTTCTATTAGTGGTAGTTTGCGAGTACTTTAAAAGTACTCATGGCTTTGTCCCTGGCTATTCAAATGGCCATACTATGAAGAGGAGCACCAGTACCAGGAGGATGGACAGCAGGATGTCTATGATAACTAGGACTACCTCCCGACGTCAAGCGTTGCATGTGGAATAGATGGACCACTACTACGTTTCTTCCGCTATGTGTTTTGTATTTGATCTTTAGATCAACTGTTATTGTAAGACTGGATCATGTGATCCCTTGTTGTAGGACGATTATGGTTTGTAATAAATAATGTTCTGTGATATCAACTGTTATGTCTCGCAAAAACAATCTTCCTGGGATTGCGATGTATGGCATAATAGGCATCTGAAATTAAAAATCCGGGTGTTGACAAGTTGGTATCAGAGCCATTGTTTGACCTTAGGAGGCCCTAGTTAGAATGGACATCTGAAAAACTTAGTTTCAAAACAAAGGTAGTGAATATATATGAAAACTTATTCTCACTCTTATCCTTGAGATCTTTTCAAAATGAGAAATCCATGCTCTACCTTTCCTTGTAATTCTACATAAAATTTTGCACACTTAATCACTTCATTAACTTACTCATCCTAATTGTGCACAGATGGAGTACTGATACGTCTCAAACGTATCTATAATTTCTTATGTTCCATGCTAGTAATATGACAATACTCACATGTTTTATATACACTTTACATCATTTTGATGCATTTTCCGGCACTAACCTATTAACAAGATGCCGAAGCGCCAGTTCTTGTTTTCTGCTGTTTTTGGTTTCAGAAATCCTACACAGGAAATATTCTCGGAATTGGACGAAACAAAAGCCCAGGGTCTTATTTTGCACGGAGCCTTCCAGAAGTACGAAGAGGAGACGAAGAGGGGCGATGAGGCGGCCACACCCTAGGGGGGCGCGGCCCCACCTCTGGGCGCACCGCCCTATGGAGTGGGCCCCTCGAGCGCCTCCCGACTCTGCCCCTTCGCCTATATATTCTCTCCGTCGCGAAAACCCTATTACCGAGAGCCACGATACGAGAAAAGTTCCAGAGACGCCGCCGCCAATCCCATCTCGGGGGATTCAGGAGATCGCCTCCAGCACCCTGCCGGAGAGGGGAATCATCACCGGAGGGCTCTACATCACCATGCCCGCCTCCGAACTGATGCGTGAGTAGTTCATCCTTGGACTATGGGTCCATAGCAGTAGCTAGATGGTTGTCTTCTCCTCTTGTGCTATCATGTTTAGATCTTGTGAGCTGCCTATCATGATCAAGATCGTCTATTTGTAATGCTACATGTTGCGTTTGTTGGGATCCAATGAATATTGAATACTATGTTAAGTTGATTATCAATCTATCATATATGTGTTATTTATGTTCTTGCATGCTCTCCGTTGCTAGTAGAGGCTCTGGCCAAGTTGATACTTGTGACTCCAAGAGGGAGTATTTATGCTCGATAGTGGGTTCATGCCTCCATTGAATGCGGGACAAAGGATGAAAGTTCTAAGGTTGTGGATGTGCTATTGCCACTAGGGATAAAACATCGATGCTTTGTCTAAGGATATTTGTGTTGATTACATTACGCGCAGTTCTTAATGCAATTGTCTGTTGTTTGCAACTTAATACTGGAAGGGGTGCGGATGCTAACCCGAAGGTGGACTTTTTAGGCATAGATGCATGCTGGATAGCGGTCTATGTTATTTGTCGTAATGCCTAATTAAATCTCATAGTAGTCATCATGATATATGTATGTGCATCTCTATTTTTCAATTGCCCAACTGTAATTTGTTCACCCAACATGCTATTTATCTTATTGGAGAGACACCACTAGTGAACTGTGGACCCCGGTCCATTCTTTTACATCTGAAATACAATCTACTGCAATCTCTGTTCTCTGTTGTTCATCGCAAACAAACATCATTCTACACACCATACGTTTAATCCTTTGTTTTCAGCAAGCCGGTGAGATTGACAACCTCACTGTTAAGTTGGGGCAAAGTATTGTGATTGTGTTGTGCAGGTTCCACGTTGGCGCCGGAATCCCTGGTGTTGCGCCGCACTACACTCCTTCGCCAACAACCTTCACGTGGCCTTCATCTCCTACTGGTTTGATAACCTTGGTTTCTTACTGAGGGAAACTTGCTGTTGTACGCATCACACCTTCCTCTTGGGGTTCCCAACGGACGTGTGCTTCACGCGCCATCAAGTACAACTATGAGTTCTATCAGCTTGGCCACAAAGGAGACCTAATGTTCGAGAAGGATTTGGAGCAACTAGTTGAATATCTAGGACGTCAGTATCCCGAGTTCTTTGGAATACCACTCAATAATCAGTCGGGAAAACAACCTCAGTGGGTAGTTACTGCAGATATGAGAGGAAAGCTGGGAGCCCCAATTTGGGAAACCGTATGGTTTTCTGTGAGGGGGAACACTTGGATGGATGGAATAGCCAAAGCCATGCAAGAAGCACTTGCCCGTCTGTGTGGACAAAATGTGAACAAGATCAAGAACACTCGCTTCTTTTACTACCCAAGACATGACCCCAGGGGAAGACCAATAATCATGCCACCGCACCCGGAGATGAACCACTATGTTGCATACCTGGACTTCATGTTGTACAAGACCCGCAAGGAGTTGGACAACGCCCGCGCCTTTCGCCAAGCACATTACCCATGAAGACGAAGAACCCACCATTCCGGAGGAAGAGTAGTATCCCTAGATCACCTTAGTAGAATTTACACCTACGCAAGAGAGCACTAGTGTGAGTTTGTATCTGTCCCCTATGTATCGTAGAATGAGGAAATGGTTCTTAAAACCATTGATGTGTTAATTTGTAATGTGTGTTGTTTGGCATGAATGAAATGGTGTTGTTGGTTTTTACCACCCCAACACTACTCAAGTTTTAAACTTTTCAAACTTAAACCCAACAAATCATAGAAAATTCCCTCTTATCTTATGATCTATCTCAATGTTCAGATGGCCCCTTCAACCCGCAGCAGCAACCAAGATGCAATGCTGCAGATTCTGCAAATGTTGGTGGCAGATAGAGAAGTCGAAAGAGCTGAGCGGCAAGCCAACCTTGTCGTACTGCAGCAGATAGCCCAGAACAACCAAGGCCATGGACCTCATGATCATCCTGGATCTAAGTTGAAGAACTTCCAGAATACTAATCCTCCAATGTTTAGCAAGACTGAAGAGCCCTTAGATGCAGATGACTGGCTCCAATCAATGGAGAACAATCTGGAAGTTGCAGGAGTTGAAGCTGCTGAGAAGGTATTGTTTGCCACCCACTATCTGTCAGGACCTGCCAGAGCCTGGTGGAACAGTGCCCGTGCAATGAATGACAGACAGATGATGACTTGGGAGGACTTCAAGCTCAAGTTCAGCAGAGACCATGTGCCACCGGGTTTGATCAAGAAGATGAGAGATGAGTTCAGGGAACTCAAGCAAGGAAGGATGTCCGTGGTGGAATACCGTGACAGGTTCCTCACTCTGTCTAGGTACGCCCCGGACGAGACAAACACCAATGAAAAGAAGAAGGAAAGATTCCTGAATGGACTGCACGATGAGATGCAGACAGTGCTAGTGAATATTCCGTTTGCTGACCTGGAAGCCCTAGTTGATTCTGCCATCCAGATGGAAGGAAAGCTCCACCAAGCCAATGAGAACCGCAAGCGCCGAATGATGCACCAGAATGGACCCAGCAATGCACAGAAGTACCGCACCAGCTCACCTGCAGGATTTGCACCAAGATCCAACAAGCCACCTGTTCCGACGTTCCGTCCAAACTTCACCAACCACAATGGAGGACACCCGAAGCCCGGAGGCAACAACAACAACAACAACAACAACCATAATGGTAACAACAACAACACCAACACTGCCCCAAGGACTGGAAGCAATGCTGTACCCATTGCCCCAAAGGACTAGTCAACTGTGACCTGTTATGAATGTGGAGTTACTGGTCATTACTCCAATGAGTGCCCCAAGAAGCTAGCAAAGACAGCCTACAATACCGCTGCACCTGCCCAGCAACAGCGCCGTGTCTCAACTAGAAGGAACCCGAACAACCGCAACGGTCGTTTCTACCGCATGAGTGCAACAGAAGCCCAGGAAGCACCCAATGCCATGCAGGGTATGTTTTCCTGTTAACTCAGAGCATCGCACCCATTTATTAAGACTAAATTTCCCAATATCTCTTAGGTTCCTATTTTTTCTTAAATCTCGGGACAAGATTTTGTTTAAGGGGGGAAGGTTTGTAACAACCAAAAATTCAAAGCAATGAAGAAAAGTAATTTCACTTATTCAAAATTTGGAGCCAACAAAAACTTGAATTGAATTATATGGTGTGCATAGTGTTCATGAATGAATGTTGTGATTTTGCCATGATGTTTGTTTGAAATGTTTAACAATGTTTCTAAACCCTAAACCATGCCTATTTGGATCAAAGAGAAACAAAGCAAAAGAAAAGAAAATAAAAATAGCATCATATATGAGCCTATGGCTACATTTGCAAATCTTAATCTATGCCATGTTTACTTTGTTTAGAGGGTTTGAAAACCTTAATGAACTCAAAATAATAACATTTGAGTCAAACAAAAGCAAAACAAATGAAAAGAAAACCAAAAATCAACTCACATAAGATAATGGTCACTTGTGACAATTATATCAGGGTACCTACTTTGAGCCTCTGTAGTAAACAATTTCTAAACTAAACTTTCCCATTTCTTTGCTCATCATCCAAGAACACATCAAGGTGATCACATTGGTGTTGACCAACCTTGCTGATTCATTTTCAAATTCTTATAATAAGTAACCAAAGTGACAACATTGAAACAGAACTAAGATCATCTCATTTTTTATTTTCACCAAAACAACTCCACTTTGCAAACCAACACCACCCAGAGATGCCAAACATTATTTGAATCACACCCATAAAATATTTTTGCAAAATTAAAAATCAAATCTCTTGCGGCCATTTCAACAAACGCTTGGTGTGCATGTTTCAGATATGTGCATACACTCTTATAACCAGTGGGTTTAAGCCTAAACCATCATTCCCATTGTCAACCTCAGCCTCCTCTTGCATCCCCTGGACAATGCCATGCATGTGTATCAATGATCACAAGTGATTATCACCAAGGACATGGCCATGCCGTGAGCATGCCACTCTTCCATGCCACCCCTCTCTCCTTTCTTTTCTAGATGATCTCACCTTGTCCTGGAGGTTGACTTCCCTCTCCTGATCACACTCGTGCACGCCGTTGGCCAAGGAGAAGCTGGCATTGCCCAGGCCAGTACACGCCCAGGTCACCCAGTGACGCCAGGACCGGCATGGTCGCGACGCACGGGCGTGCCAGAGCACGACGTCGCCCCGTCGACTCCGTCCTCGCCTTGACCCCTGCGTCCGCTCTAAGCATCACCACGACACCAGGAACGCGCCAGACAACCTCTCTCTCTCCCCCGTGCCCTGTCACCGACGACCGCCACGGTACCGCAGAACGCATCACGATTGCCACTGCTCCTGACCACCATTTTTTTGCGCCACGAGCACCGTGATGATCGCCATGACGTAGAGAACAGCGCTGCGTCCTCGCCTTGCCCCTTCGCAGCCCAGAACGCCACCTCCATGATCGCCACCGTGACCACCCGCAACACCCCTCGTCCGCTATAAAAGGAGCACTCCCCCGCTCAATTCCTTCACACCATTCTCTTCCCCTCCTCTCACTGATCCTCCTCGAGCAAGGCCCCATCCCAATTTAGCCCGTAGCCTCCCAATTGCTTGCCGGAGAACCACCGGAGCCGTCGTAGAAGGAGCCGACGATTGGAGCCACCCCAGGAGCTGCCGCCGGTACCAGGAGCCTCGCCGTTGTCGACAACGCCGATCTACGTCAACGCCGACCATCGCCGGACCTCCGGTGGTCCTCCAACTCCCTAGGTTCACCGCCAGTAGGGTTCGAGCTCGCCGTCGACGACGACGAGCATCGGCCGTTAGATCACGATCTAATCCTACGGTCCACAGCTAGCGTACCGATTCGGTGTTTTAAGACACACTGACGTGTGGGACCCATTGTCAGGCCGCCCGCTCGTGCGAGACACGTTGCTGGGCCGGCCCTTTTCATTTTCCTCTCCTGGCCCGTTTAGCTTTCCCGCCAAGCCCACGGATTCAAATTCGAATTTAATCTTTTTAGCTGAAATGTAATACTGCTGCCCAATTCAAAATTCAATAGAAAATATCTACTGAGCCAAAATTTATGAATTAAATATTTCTGGAAAGCCCATGGAATTATCTAGCCAACTAAATTGGTTTCAACCTCAGAAGAATTGTATAACTCTTGCAGTAAAAATAACAAGAAGTACCTTTTTGAATTTCAAACATTTATTAAAAATCAACCATAATTTATTTTGAGTTGATTCCAACTCTCAAAATTCACATTTCAAACACTCTACATGAATATGTAAAAATATGACATTAGTGTTTACCATGATCATGGGCTAGAGTAAACTAATGGCTATGTGGCTATTTCTAGCCGATTTAAATTATTTCCAAAAATAGTATTTAAAATCCATGAGGTGTAGCATCTCATTTAAATCACTTTCCCAAGTAATTTAATGTGAGGTGATGACTTTAGTTACATGTCCTCATATTTTATTATTTGAGGATATTAAATCTTAGTAATTTTCAGTGAGAGGAAATTACTTTTCAAAAGAAATGAATGGAAACCCTAGTATTATGTTGGGTGATGATTGTGATGATAATAGATCATCTTGTGTGGTAAATAGAATACTTAAGTATTGTTTGGTGATTGTGTACCTCGTATTCATTTATAGACGCTAGTACCGAGTGCTACGAGGAAGAAGACGTCTACGAAGAAGAAGAAGAATACTTTGATCACTATACCACTCAAGGCAAGGTATTACTAATACAAGATATTACCATGAGCAAGCTATTACTAATACAAGATATTACCATGAGCAAGCTATTACCAATGCAAGCTACTACCAATGCAAGCTATTACTAATACAAGATATTACCATGAGCAAGCTATTACCAATACAAGCTCTACTAATGCAAAGTGCAAGATACCCTTGCAATACTCTTTTGTTTAAAGATTTGTCCAAGCCCAAGTTTTAATCTTGCAATCTTTCACTTTGTTTATCAAGGCTTATTTTTATAGTTAACTTTGGTCTAAATGTAGAGTACTACAAGAGCATCAAACTTAGCCTAGAAAGCTAAAGCTTAGTTAGCACCCCTCATGACTAGTTGCTAGTGCTAAAACTAAAATTGACTACTCTAGATGGGAACTTGTGAATCAAATGACTTTGAAAACCTTAGAATGATGAGTCATTCTACTGAAAGTTTTGAAGGTGAATATGACTTGTGAATGACAAGGTGAATTTGACAAAAACTGATGGTTGGGTTCGGATGCGATACCATTCCAATTTTAGAGTACCCCCACAATACCTGATCATGGGTAGGGCTTAACTGGAAATTTATGTATTTTAGTATGGGTTCCCTCTGAACAAGCGTCATAGGGGTTATGCCGAGGCTGCCTCCGTGAAAAGTGAAATGACGTGAAATAGAGGTGAATGTCCTACCCAAGCCCCGTGCAGTTCCCAGGATGACGGATTGTCATCGCTGGGAGGCCAAGCTCATAGGGGAGGTGCCTATACTAGGGTATGTAAGTGCAAGGTTAATGGTTGATGATCCGCATACTGAGTATGATTATTCAGGGCTATCCCTGACGGATGTAATCAAAAGTTGTGGCACAAGTGTACAACCTCTGCAGAGTGTTAAACTATTCAAATAGCCGCGTCCGCGGTCATGGACGGTTGGATGGCCATACTATTCCGTTGTCAGATGTTTTCTAAAAATAACTTGTGACTTGAAAGGTGAATTTGACTTGATCACAACAGAGTTGTGGGAATGACACTAATGTTCCCACTTGAGTAAATTTAGACAACTAAGGAGTTTTTGACTAATAAGTATTTATGAAATAAAACTAGCTTTGTGCAAATAAACCTTGAAGCTTAGAACCATGATTAGAGCTATTAGTACTTCTATTAGTGGTAGTTTGCGAGTACTTTAAAAGTACTCATGGCTTTGTCCCTGGCTATTCAAATGGCCAGACTATGAAGAGGAGCACCAGTACCAGGAGGATGGACAGCAGGATGTCTATGATAACTAGGACTACCTCCCGACGTCAAGCGTTGCCTGTGGAATAGATGGACCACTACTACGTTTCTTCCGCTATGTGATTTGTATTTGATCTTTAGATCAACTGTTGTTGTAAGACTGGATCATGAGATCCCTTGTTGTAAGACGATTATGGTTTGTAATAAATAATGTTCTGTGATATCAACTGTTATGTCTCGCAAAAACAATCTTCCTGGAATTGCGATGTATGGCATAATAGGCATCTGGAATTAAAAATCCGGGTGTTGACAATGACAATATTGTCTGATTCTAGAAATGTTCTTTCATGGCACTAGGAGATGGAGTCACATTTGTTGTCTTGATGAATGCTACATTATTTTGAGCTGCTAATGAATAGTACAGTACATTGAGGCCGTAATTGTTGTTTTCTTGAACAAAAGATTGTCTATGATATCTGGGATGTTGGTCACTTCGGATATTGTTCTTTTCGTTCTTCATAAAGTGTATTCCTTATCGCCCTGTCACCAGACCTGTGCTAGCTCCTCAAAGCCGAAGGTGATGGAAAATTGTGCCTCACCTAATTATGGTTGTCGTATGCGTTACATAGCTCAGTAAGTAAAATAGGTTCAAATTCCTTTACAAAAATAGTTCAGGATGATGGTATTTAATTCATTACCAATTTCCTGATTTGCATCTTCAAATGATGAATTGTTTCCACCCATCGTATGCCTTTGTTTTATACTAGCACAAATGCCCGTGCGTTGCCACGGGAAAACAAAATATAAAGAGAGGTGGTTTCTTTTTACTACATGATATAAATACGATGATTTGTAGTATTCGACCCAACACTATACTTTGATATTTTTATCCTTCCTCCTAATCACTCTTAACCCCTCCAATGACCAACCATGTGTGTTCTTTATCTCTTTTTACACATCCGTCATTTCTATAGTGTGCAGTCTAGCAAATTTCAACCATGTTAGTCATTTTTGCTTAAAACAGTTAGCAACACTTTTGTGTAAACACGTTAATAATAAGAATAATTTTGTTGATACTAAACTGACCCTAAAAAGTACAACAATGTCAAACAATAACACAAAATGCAAGTCAATAAAAAATACAGAGTGCCTGTCTTTCCAATACACTTTGTTCTTTCCTATATAGAATAAGCATGTATGAGCATCCAAGATTACATTGCACTTCAAAGGAGAATAAGCTTGTATGAGCATCCAAGATTATCCTTTGGAGCTTCCATCTACTCAACACAAAATAGCATATCGCGTTGATCCAAAATCCCTGTTGAGTTCCTATCAGGCTCAGCTTCAACAAAGGAGCAGAGGGCCGCAGAGCATGATAGCGCAAGGACGACAAAGCGGTTGTTGGGAGAAGTTGTTGTAGAGGCGAATGTTGCACCCTTGTTGATTCCGTCAGCTGCGTAATCTCAGGGCTCCTCATTAGCTGGAAACATTACTACATCGAATGGAGATTATTTGCTAGAAAGTTAAGTATTGGACAACAATTTTTTTCCTGCGAACATGTTAGCATTTCATTTAATGGATGTCAGACAATAGAAACCGTTGACAACAAAGAGATATTACGAATGGCAAGAATTGTATGGTAGTGGAAAGCGTAGATTATCAGTGCACAAAGTTAACTCATTATTCTGAATAAGCATTTGTTAAATGGGTCTGAATAGATTAGATCATAGAAAGGTAAAAAAATACCATGTGATTTAACTTGATTGGTTGCATGACATCGTGTAAGGAATAAATTAAATAAGAAACATGAGTTTTTCTTGAACAAAGAAAACAAACCTTCTGTGCACATTGAGGTTATTATCGCTTCACATGGTGAAAATGACAAGCCATGTTTGTTGAATATGACACGCACCCAAAAATTAGAGAATAAAAACACTAACTACCTATAATGGTTTATTTAATCACAACTATTAATAATATAAAACAAAACAAATTTAGAAGACCTCATAGTAGTGGCGGAGCTTGGGCCGAATGGCTGGGGGGGGGGGGGGGGGCAAATGGGCTAAAGAGGTGTCTTGGGCCACAAATGGGGGGGGGGATGGGCCAATTCTAGGCTATTTCAGTCAAAAATTGTCAAATATGAAGTGATTTCTGGCTAAAAAAAATTGGGCGGGGGGAGGGGGGGCTGACTTACACATAGCTCCGCCAGAACATATATTAGCTATTGATTGCCCTTCAGTCAAACAATTGGTATTATAGGAAGGAAAAAAAATGAAGAAACAGAGCAGGACATTGAAAATCTATACGGTTGCAAATATAAACAAAGTTTGCAGCTGCAGGGCTTGCTACCATAACCAGCGATAACATATAGGTTATTTGAGTTATAACCTGGACGGATTTAAGTTAGAATCTCCAAATCTTAAAGAAAAAAAGTTCAATGGATTTTACATATACCAGTTATGTTATACTACAAGTCCATGATCCAAAAGCTCTGTTCAGGATTTTCTTTGTTTCAGAGCAGATAGTGGGAATAATCCGGCATCACATATTAGTTCATCTCCACTCAAGCAAAGAAATGCAAACATTAGGTGATGTATTTAATCATAAGAACATAGGAGCCATTGGAGAATAAAGTCTAAACGAATTTAGATATAACCTACACATGAAAGAGAATAGTAAGAACTTGATTGGGCTGGAAGGATTTATAATAGCACACACGACTGCTTCTATTGCAAATGTGTTGTAAATGGGTTTCTATCATGGGAATAGGGATTTTTCAGGGAAAAGAAAACAGAAAAAAAGAAATTGGAAATAAATTGCTGATGTGGAGCAGCAGGGCTCGCTACCATAACCTCCACACACGTTGCTTCTATTGCAAATGGGCTGAAAATGAGTTTCTATTAGATGTCAAATGAACCACACCTGTTCACCGAAGCTGCCAAATAAATCAAGAAGGAACTTGTTATCCAATGGAGAATCACCTGGAGGAGGCGGGCATGGATGGTCCATGGTGAGCTTCTGCACTAATTTGATACATTACCAATCTTCAACATGAAATACATATGAAATCATGGTCGTTGAAGGCCATCCTCTAGATTTGACTGAGTATGCCGTGCCGTTGAAGGCCATCCTCTAAATTTGACTGAGTCCGCCGTGACGTTGAACATCTGGTTCATCCCAGTTTGCACATCGTTGGTCAGGTCCACATCGTTCAGGGTTGGGCTCTCTAGAATCCTACGAACCTGAAAGATGGTCGAAGAAGGTCCATGGTGAGATATGCACCGTGCAAATTTGCGGTTGCCAGATTGTTATGGTGTTTTAGTCTGTACCTGCCCAATCTTGGGTCTCCTTGCAGCCGAGTGCCAGAACATCTCCACATCGGCAAAGTTATCGGCGAGCAAAGGGCCCACCACCTCGTCAAAGTCATGTTCATCAACCGCGCGGGTGAGCAGCGGCCTCGACTGCGTTAAGAATTTGGATACATCATGCTGTCACAATTACTGATACAAATAACAAAGTGCCACTACTGCTATATCATATTACCCACTCCACCAGGCTCTCATCATCGATGGGACAGGACCAGTCCACAGGTTTCCGGCCGGTGATGAGCTCCAAGGGCACGGTGCCAGAGGAGAACACATCCGATTAATTTCTCCATCAGCTTCCCTATCGATGCGTGCTCCGGGGACAAGTACCTATATTCAGCAAAAATTCAGAGTTGACACTCGTGTAAGTTCCCCATTTTCTTTCCCCTTCCTGAGATGAATGGCCGTGCAACAAGTCTATTTCATAAGACAAAATCATTGATTCTCATGTAGCAAGCACTTTACTGATTACACCAAAACATCAAATATTCCATTGAAAGGGTAAACACAATTCAGATCTCAGACCAAACAAAAATATAAATTGAAGTAGAACTTTTAGTCTTTTAGAATATATCAACTTAAGTAGTTCCGGCTGATACAAAAATTTTCTAGTACAATGTGGAAGTAAGCTGCAGGTATGAAACAACAAACAAAACAACGTTGAGCGAATACACTCCATGTACGAATAAATAAACCACAATACTCATTTCTTTTTCGAAATTGGTGTCTCTAACTCTATAAAACCGAGCAAGATCAAAATGTAAAATGCTATGTCACACAACAAACGGCTCTTGCACTTCCACGGTTGACAAAATTGTGTGTCCAAAATCATAGTATAAATCAATTTTTTCAGACTTAACTGCGCAAGGGTTGGCCCAGTTATACACTTATACTAATTTAAAACAATGGGACATCCTGGAAAAAGCAAACATTGGGAAGAGAAGGAGAAATAGAGGAATGATGTTACCGGGTGATACACGACCCCGTCAGCTTCTGTTGACCACTCGTGGTGAGCTGGGGCGCATGTGGAGGAGAGGTACATGCTCTGAACCATGGAACCTGCATTGTATAAACAAAAAATCAGAGAGCTACAGAAGCTTAACTTACCATATATTCACTGCATCAATGTGGCCGATATAGTAAGGTGCTTGTAGGCTAGCTCTATACATCTAGACAATATACCAATATAGCTAGCTTGTATGTGCGTGAGTGCTACCGACATCAGTCTAGCAGTCTTGCTTGTACGTGCAAGTTTCACAAGACAAAAGTATGTCTCTCCCTTTTTTGAAGAAAAATGTTGCAGATTTTCTCCATTGTCTTTCTTACTATCTCACGAATTATGAAAACTCTCCCACCACAGTATGCAGTATTAGTGAAATGGCAGTAGGTTGGGACTGCCTACCTTGGCACCCGCCCATATCTTGACATGCTCCTCTCAGTTCCGCGAGGAGACTGGGTGCCGAGGGATACACCGGTGCACACGGCCGCGGCATGGGAGATGATGCAGGATACCGTGCATGGATGAATCCTGGTCAAGACGCCCACGAGGATGCGCGGTACATCGCGACCGGCGACCTGGATTCAGACCGATGAGGTGTAGGGGGGTCTCTGGCTTGAGGAGGCCGGCGGAGGGAGCGGCAGTGAGGGGCTGGAGTCGCATCGCTGGTCCTAGGCCGCAGCGGAGGGAGCGTCATCCGGCGATCTCGAGCTCCGCTTGATGGGCCAAAGACGTGCAGGGGATGGCCGCGGGCTAGCCCTTCTCCATGGGATGATAGATGTGGGGTGAGACGGGGATCAACTTGGTGACGGTCGGCTGGCCAGGGGCGAGCGGAGGCCGGAGGCCGAAGCAGCCAGGTCTAGGTGCAACGGCGGCGGAGGATGTGTGGGAGGAACCCTACTCTTCTGTTTCTGTCACGAGGGGAGGATGACGAGCTCAGGGGCGAGGGTCTCGGGTGCTGGGTTCAGGTTCCATCACGAGTTCACGGCCTGGTAGTTGGGCTTCGGCCCAGTTGAGCCCATGCGGAACGATGAAGCGAACGACCAAACGAACGACAAAAGGATGACGAAAGTAGGGGGAGAAGGGGGAACATGTTCCTTCGTTTTAAGTAGTAGAGATACATGTAGAATGTGTTTCATCCTTGGAAGTGAGTGTCAATATATATTGTTTGGTATACAAATAGAATATACCGCATCCCTGTAAGTGAGTGACAATATACAATGAAGTGACTACTTGAAGATTGTACGTTTGATGGTTATACATATTAAGAATTGTGTTTTTTTTTCGAAAGGGGGAATATTAAGAATTGTGTATGTTGCTAAGACTAAACATCACGAAAGGACAACAGATTACTTGCTGAAGTGGCACATCTAGAAACACTGGTGAATCAATCACGTTGGCCACGCCGTGGCAAAATAAGATGAAGGCGGCGCGGCGAAGCGCGCATCTTGGTCTAGTAGTTAGTACATCTACTTGGCTATGTATGCTACTAGGACGCTACTTTCTATGTTGTATGAACAAGTGTGCAAGTTTGGTTATAGTCAATTCTTACATGTTTTGTGCTCACATTTTTTACATAAAAGAAATATAAATGTACTTCTCATTTTATTTTTATATATTTGCATAAATATCCGCTACCAATCCGAGTTCGTCCCATATCACAATCTGCATTTGAATCCGTATCGGATCATTATCCGCTACAATCCAAACCTACTTTTAAAACACAGTAAAGAATATGAAAATAGCATTATCCTATCCATCCGACGTTTACATCTAGCCTACTACTACCACTACCAGGGAGACTCCACGAACGCTTCAGGCCAGGCGTGCAGTGTCCAGGACGCCAACCAAACACAGGCATTGTTTTTTCCTTTGAGGATTGTCTCTGTTTCACGCCTGGCAACCCACGGGCCACGGCCCTTTCTGATATACCGGTAAGAAGGCCCGGTCCAGAGCGGCACCATCCCGATTCCTGAGTTGTTATAAATCTACTGTAACGCGAAGAAATCAGGACTAGGGTTACCGTCGACGGCTGTGGGCTTGCAGGCAGGTCATCCATGGCTACCAGGAAGGAGCTCGATGCGTTGGAGAGGACGTTTCAAGAGAACTCTTTAGATCCGGAGGAGGACGAAGACGACGAGAAGATGCGCTGCGTGCTGCCCTTGTTCTATGATAGCAAAGAGGAGGTGTGCGCGGAGATTGCGGCGACGGCGGCGGCGGCGGCTGAGAGGCGGCGGCGGGAGGCCGAGGAGAAGGCACGAGAGGCGGAGGAGGAGAAGCGGCGGGCGGAGGAGAGGAAACGGCTGAAGGAGGAGGCCGTCTGGAGGCGAAAGAAACACGAAGAGGTCGTCAATTCGATCCGCCAGTACAATACCAAGACCAAGCGCGTGGAGTACATCCGGTTCCCCTTCGCGGATTTCTCCAAGTTCAACCTCAACGAGATATGTATGTCCAATTATTACCATCTGCATCCCCTTTATTCGATTTTAATGAGCAACTCGATTTATTTGTCTGGTTTGATCTTCAAGTCTGCGTGTAATTGATATCTATGATACTCCCATTGCTTAACCAAAGTCCTCATCACCGCAACAAAAACCCAAGTCCTCATCCACTAACTACCAAATACATCAACTACGGTAATTCATATCTATTTTTTCGCAAGTAGCTGTTTTATTTGAATTAATGTGCCTAACTTAGTCTCCAGGGTTAGATAAGCCTATGAGTACATGAACCACTCATTCTCAACAAAGGGAGAATTTGTTATTTACCCAAAACTTCACCATCCTTGGATCATCTACCAAAAGTTCACTGTACATTGGCAAAACACCCAGCAAGGACTAGAAAGCAAAATAAGAATTGAGCAGGACCCTAACTGAAGCTGTTCACAAAGCGTTCAGTCTCTGGGATGGCATCCACCTGTTAACAAAACTCATGTACCAGCGTGCATTCTGTTGTCAGCAACTAATGATTGACTAGCTATCTTACCAACAGGAAGAGTGAGACCACCGATCCTTGGCTTGATTTAAAAGCTGATCGATAACATTGCAATAAAGAAGAATATGTGCACTAAATTTATCCGACCAAATGAAGGTGTTCACCATGGATAGCATTCATAGGCATATATGTATAGAAAACTCTGTAGTAACAAGTTCACCAAAAAAGAAAATAGAGATGCGACGAGTGTACATCACAAGAAAATTTGAAATATAGTCAAGCTCACACATCACAAAACGATCGAAGAATAACGAGTTTTAATTTATTCTCCTCTTCTTCCTAGGAGTAATCTTCTTGGCAATTTGTGTCTTTGCTTTTGTCGGAGTCCTTGCTGGATATGTTGTGGACGCTAGCTGGGACCCCCCATCTCCAAAAAGAGTGGATTGGCTTAAAAAATGTAGGAAGATGTCACAAATAATGCAAAGGCTACAGAAAAAATGAGTTGGCAATTCAATATCACCTTCTTGTAACACGTCCAGGGCTTATTGATGGTTGACCAGGAGATACGTCCTCATAGGTGTAGAAGGACTATGTACAGATTAGTTATAAAAGTGGGATAAGATGTCACAAAATGCCTACTTGGAGCGTTGTACCTTTTCTTTGTACCAAGTAAAGGGCAACCAGCTTGCCTATGTCCTAACTCTTGACATCATTTGCATCTGTTCTTGCCTCCCATTTGAAGCTTTTTCTTTCCTTGATAACCACTTTCTGTACATGCCTTGATCCTCAGTTTTCTAGGTCTCCCTCTCCCTCTTTTGGATATTGGTGTTTCAACACAAATCCAGGATCAACACTAGGCCACTGAGGCTTGCTTGTTAGTGGTTCTATTTCCCCATGCTTCTCTGAATCTCGCCACCGAATAGTAGCTATGCACAAAGTCTTCCAATTTGATATTTTGTGCAGCTAATACAACCAATGCACGTTGACATGGTTTGCCTATGTGCTGCCATTCTAGACAAGTACAGTCATGTGCAAGGCACTTCACTGCATGCCGAAGGTCATTTTTTGTAGTATCTTTGACCTCGGCACTCCACTCGCTAGATGCACCCGTCTTAAGATGGCTTAATCCTCTAGAACGAACATTCAACTCTTGTATTATAGCTGGTAGTATTTTACCTTGCAACCTTGCTCCCATTGCTGTCCTCTTGTTAAAAAGCACCATAATTTCCCCCCTCAACTTGTTAGCTAGTTGTGCAATAGGTAAATCCTTTATATCCCTAATCCAAGAGTTAAATGTCTCAGCAAGATTATTAGTTATGGAGTCACACTTGTTATCTGGATTAAACCCACACCTGAAAAAGCAAGATGAATTAAGTGTGTGCAACAAGAGTTAATTAATGAACATTTCATTTGCAAGAGCTAAAAAAACACCTCATCCATAGCAAATTATGGTACTCCAGTAGGTATGGTGCTACGTTAACGCTTGCTGCAAATATTTTGCCCATGTGGTGATCAAATATCTCTCTTTCATATGTTCTAGCTGCTGGCCACATGCGGTTATATACTTTACCACAGAATTTCTTAACAAAATTTTGTATTAGGTGCTCTAGAAGGCATCCCCTAACCCTCGCGTCCGCGCGCTGGCCGCCGCTCCGCGCCGGCGCGCCCCTTCCTCCCTCCCCTAGCCCTCCTCTGCGCGGTCTCCTCTCCGCCGCCGTCGCCCGGAGCGTCGCCGGGCAAAGCCCCTGCGGCGCGGCGGCGGCGGCCTTCTCAGCCTGCCGATCGGGGTGCGGCGGCGTCCCTCCACTCCTTTCAAGCAGCAGCGATCCGAGATGGCGGCGACTGGGGAGATAACGCATCGGCGATGTTCGTGGTGGTCGTTGGCCCCGAGCCCTTTGGGCCTCGGCGGGCGGCGGTGCTGCTGACCTCGGCGGTTGCAGGGTTTCCTCTTGGCTATCTCCGAGTCAAAGAGGGCGCCCAGGATCTGATCCGGGTTTGGCGGTGGTGGCTTCCTTCTTTGCCGGAGGAGGTCGGCTGGTTGCTGGGGTGGCGGATCACGAGATCCGTCTACTCCGGCGATGAAGATCTAGTCGACGACAAGCTAGCGGTGAAGGGGCCACCGGTGAAAACTTGCCTTGACATCGTTCTTGGCGGATGATGGCGGCGGCTATTGGCGTCGTTCCCTTGGGAAGGCATCATCTTTGCTAGCCTCTCCGCTTGCTCTTGCCGAGTTGGGGACTCGCGGCTGTCGGTGAAAACCGTGCCACGATTAGCGGGCGATGGTGGCGTTAAGCGTCGCTTCCTTCTTGAATGCATCGTTGTCGCAGTCTGCGGGTACTCACTCGTGCTGCTCGGGGGGAAACCCTAGATCCGGGTCTCTGCGTCGTTCTACCTCTTGGGGCATCGTTTTTGGAGCAGTGGCTGGATGGAGGTAGATCTTGGTGGAGTGGTGTTCATCTACCACGTTGACGTCGATGATTCTCGACGGCGTGGAGCTGCAGGGTATCGAAGACGGGCGCGGACTGCTGGACGCGTGCAAGATGGTGGAGCTGTTTGGCGTCATGGTGACATCGACGACAGGTCTGGCAAGGTCAATGCGGTGATCCCTCTTGAAGATGGGTGCGAGGAAGACGGCGGTAGTGATTTCTGTGGCATGTGTAATGGTGTGCGCTTAGGGTCCGCTTGACTGGTTGTGCTTCTCACCCGCCCGCCAATGAGCGGCTTGGGAAGGCATTCAGTTTTAGATGATATGCATTGGTGTATTGTCAGGGTAATGGCCCTATTCATGGTCACCCCCTTCATCGCTCTTGTAGATATAGCGAGTTGTCGCTGGAAAGGTGGCTTCGAGTTGATCTTTGTATCTCCCTTGTAAGGCTTTGCGAATAATTTAATAAAGAAAAGATGTGTGCATCCTTTGGATGCAGAGGCTGGGGCGATGCTCCCATTTCGAAAAAAAAGGTGCTTAATACACTCTCTTTTCTCATCATTGGGGAAAACAACCTTGAGTGCATTCTCCAAACCCTTGCAAGCATCTGTGCACACAGCCAATAGAGGGGGGTCCTATTGCCCTCTTCAGCTGACTCATAAACCATGTCCAAGTTTCAGTAGTTTTCGTATCAACTATTAGAAACATCCAATTGTGTCCATCCAAAGTTGTAGCCACGGCTAGTTTCCCATTCCACTTGCCATTTAAATGTGTCGAATCTATGCTTATGTATGGTCTGCAACCACTCAAAAATCCATCAATGCAAGGCTTGATTGCAATAAACAATCTACTGAAGTGTACTTCTCCATCGACATCTTTAGTGTCAATCTCAACAACACTCCCTGGAGACCTTAGCTCAGTCTCAGCCTTCAAGCTATAAAGTGATTGAAAGCTTTCTTCCCATGTACCATAGAGGTTAGTCATTGCTCTTTCTCTCGCCTTCCGTACTGTCCAATAATTAAGTATGATACCGAAGTTCTATTCCAATTTCTCCTGCAGTTCCGCGGCAGTCGTTTCAGGCTTCTTCCTCAATATAGGCAGTGCCCTATCAGCGATCCAACTCTGAGATGCCATACTAGATGGTTTCCTGCTGCTAGTAAGACAATAGTGTTCAGGCCCTACATTAGTCACTTGCAACTAGAAGTACATGTAAATAATAAGAGAATCACTACAAGTAATAACATATGATAAATAAAGAGATCAATTAAAAAGAACATTAGTCAGATGTTGGTTCAGTACCATGATAGCACCCTCGTGTTGCACCTTTTTAGCCTTAATCTTCCACTTGCATCTTTCAGCTTAACAACTACCCTCAAACCTACCCAGTTCAGATCTTAGAGTCCCTATGTCAAACTCCATGGAAGGGAAGGTGTTGCCACTCTAAATATCTCCATGGAAGGGAACTTGCTGCCTTCCTCCATATTTGGGTTATCCATGTCATAATCGATGTTCTCCTCCTCAGATACATGATCGTCAATTGGGATGGCTGCACCTTCCGTGTCAACATCTTCATAATTCGTGTTGCCTGCAACATCAATATTAGTGCCATCAACACTTGTATCATTCAACGAAGTTGCTTGCATTGGTTGCTCATCCTCGTCCCTCAAACCAAGAAAAGCGAACAGAATTAAATCCAACAGCATCATTTTGTTCAATGACAAGACTTGACCAGTCCACAGTCCCAAAGCCTGTTGTCGATGCATTAGCATCACTATCTCCAACATTGTCGTTAGTGTCTGACATGTCCTACACAACACAAAAGTTTTTTTTTTTAAGAACAAATTGTTGCATCTCACCTCTACTAACTGTTGTTTTAGTACATACGATCCATTTATATATTAATAAAAAACAAAGTCCCAAATTAGATCTTTATGTACGTGCAAATGTGCATGCACGCGTGGGCTTGCATTTATATGCAAGCATGCAAATTTCCATGGGTTTGCTACAGCTAATCACAAGCAAGCTAATCACAAGCAAGTATATGGCTTCCATGAGGCTCCAAAGCAATATGAATTAGTTCATCGACTATCTCTGGCTGAAGAATACTAATCAAGTGTCAGACTCGCCCTATACTGACCAACGAATTTTCAAAGGCGCTAGTCCGGCAGTACAACAACATTAGAAATAGCAGAATTAAGATGGAATCAAAGACATACAGGCGCATGGAGCCGGGAAGTACGATCAAGGCGCAGAGCGCCGAGACGTACATGCGGACGGCGACAACGGCAGCGATCGCGGTCGGACAATGTTGATGAAGCTTGGACGGTGTTGGTAAAGCTGCGAGGCGTCTCTTGGCGCCGAGGTGATTGGTCTGTCGCCGGGAACGGCGCTGACTCAAAGCGCACGTATGCTGAACTGGTGGGTTTCCATCTAATAGATCCTATCCTTGTGCTTCGTGACCACCTCTCGTGACCAGCTCTAGTTAGGGTCGTGGTGTAATTCTTATTTTGCTTTTAAGTCCTTGCTAGTATTTTGCCAATGTTTAGTGAACTTTGGGTAGATGATCCAAGGATGGTGAAGTTTTGGATAAATAACCAATTCTCCTCTCAACAGAACTTTGTATAGAAGAGCATTTTAATTTTGCACTTACCTTGTTTCCCCTTGTACGTTCATTCTCCCAAAATAATTTGAATGCTGATGCTTTTGCTTTTCCTGCGGTAGTGCCCGTCTTCAATTTTTTATACATGGACATTTTAATTTTTCTTTGACCTTGTTGTGATCCTTTCTGTTTATTCTCCCAAAATCATATGAATGATGTTGTTCTGCTTTTGTTTCCGCAGCGCCTATACTTGCCATGAGAAACACTGGCAAGCAGATACACGATCGTGCATATTTTAATTCTATAAATGTATTATCGGTCAAGATAGTTTCCTCAGACAAAGGCTTCCCGCTTAATGTATATGGCAATATTATTCTTAGAGACAACCTCGACAAGAAGTGCATTTATCTCTTCTACCGCCCGACCAGAAGGGATTCTGAGCTCATTAATTCAGAGGTACAACATTTTCTCAAAAGCCTCCGATTGGCAGTTTGCTCAACAATGTGCTCAGTTTGCTTGCTAGTAGACATGTGCATGTGTTTTTATAGTCTGTGGAACACATTTTAACTTCAGATGAATCATTAGCACTAATTATTATTGAGATAAAATGTAAGTAAAAAATGATGCTTGTGCACATCATATGTGTTGCCACTTGGCAGTGTGTGAAAAATTGGCAAGATTGATGTTTGGTAGGAATAGATTATATTGTTTGGTTATTTGGCTATAGTCTAGAACATGATATACACAATATGTCTCACCTAGCTAGCAGATCACAGTAGCTGCTTCTTACTGTCATTGCAGCAGTATTCTTGCTCACCACTAATCTATTATGTATTATTTTCATAGGATCAATCATTGATCTTAACTGGCCCAAGTCGAGGACTTGTCCTAACGGACTATATTTATATTGAGGTCGATCTTAAGATGAAGCTTGGCCAAGGGAAGGATAAACAACTTAGCATAGGATTGCTTGACATTGATGGCCGAGTGGCTCCTCGGGTGCCCACGACTGAGGTTCAGTGCTGCACCCTTGAGAGCAGCCTCAGCACCGTGGAGGTGAGATATGCACTAGTTAAAGAAGCAACGGAGGCTACTGTGGAATTTCAAGTTCTCAAGGGAGATTTCAAGGGTAAAATCACAGCTCACACCACAAGAATTCATGATAGGATGTTGCTTCATGATAGCAGAGCTTGTGGTGCGGTGACCTCTTCTGATGGTAGTCGAGTTATCGAACTGTTGCGTCGTGTCCTAGCTGTCTGTGTGGATGAGGTGCTGTTTATTTCAGCTGAACCTGAAGGTGTGGATACCCTTGTTAAGAAATTTACTCCATCCCTCAGTGGTTCCCAGAGTGATGTATTTGATTGGGGTGCCGTTAAGTTAGGTGTGAAGGTAACTTGGTCCGTAATAAGTTTCTAGATTGGATTTTATCTGTACAGTTCAGGGATGTAATACTGGTATGTGCCCTCTACTGTTATGCACTGTATGTTGAACCACAAATCATATGTTGTTACTGACTGGTCTGGGTCTCTAATTAGACTTTTATTTATTGATGTTGCCTCTTAGCTTTTCACTCCCCTAGCTTTATTGCTGCTTCTAGCCCTTTCTGTTTCCTGCCTCATGGCTTACCACTTCTCTGCTAACAAGCCACCCAGCAGGCAGTCAGCTCAGAAAAAAACAACCCAACAGGCGACAACAACACATACAACGCTTTAATAGATGGCTCACAAACAACTGGAACCATTTGCAACATTCGATGTAAGACCCCCAGGTATAAATAGAGGAAAGATAGCAAACTTCAGTATTTACATGTTTTTGGTTCAATTCTTGTGACTATTTCGTTGACTGAATTAAGATTCTGCTTTAAAAAAAAATAGAAGGCTCGATGAGCCCAGTTTTGAATTAACAAAGCTGTCAACTGACCAGGAGTTAGTAAGTAGAACATGTGTCACAAGAAAGAGATGCAGCGTTACTTCCGTTATGCCTTTTAATAGAAATCGATTCTACTGTGGTGGGTAACGTGGAAAAAAGAAAGAAAGAGATGCAGTAGACTTGACAAATCAGTATGAAAAGCGGACCAGATACTCTTGTTTTATTTGATGTTTGCATGAGGACATCTACTGGGCGTTACTTTTTTTTTTTTGGTAGAGATGGCATGTTTATCCATACTTCACGTATGCAGTGGTTACATATTGATGTCAAGGGATCTTATGGAAACAACATTGATTCCTTAAGGCAACGTACAAAACCTATCGAAATCTTGACCTTATAGGCGAGCAGTGCAAAAAAAAGTGAAAGAAACCCATTTTAGTTGAGAAAATTTGATTCTACAAACCTGCAAAATCTCAACACGATATAGTTTAATTCTGGCCAACACAAAATTACAAATACTGGTAAATCTCATGATTTTTTATTTTTCTTTATTGTTCAGTACCTTAGATCTAAAATTTGTAATTTTTACACAGCCTAGAATACAAAATATTTCGCATTGGTATTTTTTTGGGGCACAGATAGAAATCATCATTATCTACATCTAAGATTTTGTTTCTGGATTTTTTGAAACTTCAAAACGTTGATTCTAAAAAGATTCGAAAAGCAGGCTCCATGTAGTCCGTACTCCAAAATGACGCACTCGCTAGTGAGAGTCGACAGTTGCGGCAAAGAAAAACGTATGCGACGCTAGGAGCATATGCTCACGTTAGCAAAAAAAAACATTTGAAAATGCTTAATACATTTCTAAAGAATTTGTTTTTAAGTATGTAAATGTTTGTGTCTTTTACATGTTTTGAAATATTCTTTTAAGAAAAGATATATGTAGTGTCGTAGGCTAGCAAAAAAAAAAAAAAGCTGTAAACAAGAGAGATTGAGGGAATTCGCCACACATTGGGACGTTCAGCTCATGTTAATATATATAGGCCCGAGTACGGTGCCTTGGTACACAAGAATACAATCTAATCCTACCAAACCAAGAGATATACATGATCGGTTGAGGAGATTGCTATCTACACTTGCGTAACAAACTATACAGAGTTGATACTCTAACATCCCCCCGCAGTTTGTGCGTCGGGCGAACGAACACACAAACTGTACCGAAAGTCCAAGAAGAGCTGCGAGGGAAGCCCTTTGGTCATAATGTCCGCAAACTGCTGCGAGGAGGGCACATGAAGAACCCGTATCTGGCCGAGAGACACCTTCTCCCGGACGAAGTGGATGTCAATCTCGATATGCTTCGTACGGCTGTGCTCAACAGGGTTCGAGGCCATGTAGACCGCACTGACATTGTCACAGAAGACAATAGTAGCGGCGCGGAGGGGTTGATGAAGCTCCTGGAGAAGCTGACGCGTCCAGCAACACTCGGCGACGGCGTGAGCGACAGCCCTGTATTCCGCCTCAGCACTGGAGCGAGAAACAGTGGCTTGCCGCTTAGATGACCATGACACGAGGTTGTCACCAAGGTAAATGCAGTACCCAGATGTAGATCGGCGAGTGTCGGGGCAACCTGCCCAATCGGCATCGGAGTAGGCAGTGAGAGTGGTGGAGGGCGTCGCATGGAGCTGAAGACCATAGTCGAGAGACCCACGGATGTAGCGAAGGATCCGTTTGACGAGGAGGAGATGTGGCTCGCGTGGCGCATGCATGTAGAGGCAGGCTTGCTGCACTGCATGAGCAATATCCGGGCGGGTGAGCGTCAGATACTGCAGGGCCCTGGCAAAGCTGCGGTACTCCGTCGGGTCAGGAAGAAGGGGGCCATCTTCAGCGGAGAGCTTGCAACGAGTGTCAATAGGAGTGACAGAAGGATTGCAGTCGAGCATCCCGGCGCGCTGCAGTAGGTCGAGGGCATACTGGCGCTGGGAGAGATGCATGCCGGTGGAGGATCGCGTGATGGAGACCCCGAGGAAGTAGGAGAGAGCCCCGAGGTCCGTCATGGAGAACTCGCGATGGAGGAGCCCGGTGATGTGCTGGAGGAGCCGCGATGTCGATGCAGTAAGGATGATGTCATCGACGTACAGCAGGAGATAGGCCACCTCGGTGCCCTGACGGAGAACGAAGAGGGACACATCCGACTGCGAGGCGACGAAGACGAGTCGGTGGGCGTAGTGAGCGAACAGCTGGTACCACGCGCGAGGGGCCTGCTTGAGGCCGTAGAGTGACTTGTGGAGCCGACAAACGTGGTGAGGATGAGCCGGGTCGATGAAGCCGGGGGTTTGAACACAGTAGACCTCCTCGTCAAGATTGCCATGGAGGAAGGCATTCTTGACGTCCAGCTGGTGTACGGGCCACGCGCGAGAGGTGGCGATGCTGAGGACGATCCTGATAGTGGCCGGCTTGACGACGGGACTGAAAGTCTCATCAAAGTCGACGCCGGGCTGCTGCGAGAATCCACGGACAACCCATCTTGCCTTGTATCGAGCGAGACCACCATCAGAGCCAAACTTGTGTTTGAACAGACATTTTCTTGAAACAACATTAGCACCAGCCGGGCATGGAACAAGAGTCCATGTGCGGTTCTGCATGAGGGCGTAAAACTCGTCAGTCATAGCTGCGCGCCAGTGAGGGTCATGGAGAGCGGTGCGGCAGGTTTTGGGAATGGGGGAGATGGCTGACTCGATGGCGGAGAGGTTTAGGCGCTCACGGGGAGGAACGTGGATACCACGTTTGGCACGGGTGGTCATGGGGTGGGTATTGTCGGCTGGAGGGGGAGGTGGTGTTGCGGCAGGTGCTGCTGTGGTCGAGGGGTCTGGTGTAGGAGCGACAGGGGTAGGTGGGGCAGCAGGGGAGGGAGCCGCGGGTGGGAGGTCTGCCCTGGCAGGGTCGCGCGTCACAGGAGAGCTGGGGGCAGCGAGAGGGGCTGCCCCGGGTGAGGTCGCGGCGCGCGGTGCGGGAGGGAGCACAGGTGGACGGGAGTCGGTTGCTGCGAGGTCGAGAAGGAAGTCGAGGGAGTCCGAGGGAGACGTCGGTGGTGTAGGTAGACTGGCAGCAAACGGAAAGGTGCACTCGTCAAACACGACGTGACGAGAAGTGATGACACGACGGGTGGCCATGTCGAGGCAGCGATAGCCGCAATGGGAGGAGGGGTAACCGAGGAAAACACAAGCTGTGGAGCGCGGGGAGAGCTTGTGAGGGGCGGTGGCAGATAGGTTGGGGTAACAGAGGCATCCGAAGACGCGAAGGGTGCTGTAGTCGGCTGGAGAGCGGTAGAGGCGCTCATAAGGGACACAGAAGTCGATGGACTGGGAGGGGCGAAGGTTGATTAGGTGAGTGGCAGCGGAGAGAGCTTCAGCCCAGTAGGAGGCTGGCATATTGGCTTGGAAGAGGAGGGTTTGGGTGATGTTGTTGAGTGTGCGTAGAGCGCGCTCGGCCTTGCCGTTTTGCTGGGATGTGTAGGGGCAGGAGAGGCGTAGGTGGATGCCGTGGCTGGAGAAAAAGGTGGTGATCGTGGAGTTGATGAACTCGGTTCCGTTGTCGGCTTGCATAGCAACTACGGGAAGGTTGAATTGGGTTTGGGCGTAGGCGATGAAGTTGAGAATAGTGGTGGCGGTGTCGGATTTGTGGCGGAGGGGAAACGTCCACATAAAATGAGAATATTCATCAACAATGACAAGGTAGTATTTAATGCCAGAGACACTAAGAATGGGAGAAGTCCACAAATCACAATGAATTAACTGAAACGGCATGGTGCAAAAAGTTTTAGACCTAGAAAAGGGCAGGCGAACATGCTTGCCGAGCTGACACGCATGGCACACAGGAGGTGTTGCATTATTACATTGAAGGGAAAATTTGCTAGATAAATGTGACATAGTGTCACGACCCGGATGCCCTAGACGTCGATGCCAAAGCTCATGGCTGGTGGAGGCGACGAGGCCGAGGCTGGAAGGCGGTGAGGCGGCGGAGACGGTGTAGAGTGGGCCGGTGCTATTGCATCGAGCTATCACGCGCCTGGTGCGAAGGTCCTTGATAGAAAAACCAAACGGGTCAAATTCAATAGAGACAAGGTTATCTATGGTGAATTGACGAACAGATAACAGGTTTTTGATAATGTGTGGGACAATAAGAACTTGTTTAAGGGAGAAAGAATAGGGTGGGAGGGGGAGGGAGGTGTGGCCGGTGTGGGAGATAGGCAGGGAGACACCGTTACCGACAGTGACATGGGAGGGTTGGGTGGGTAGGGTGTGGGAGGAGAGTATACCGGGGTTGGAGGCCATGTGAGAGGTGGCGCCCGAGTCCATGACCCATTCACCAGCGGCAGCAGGGGCTGATGACGAGGAGGCGGCGTTGTTCAGGGCCGCCATGAGGGCGGAGCAGTCCCAGGTCGGCGCGCCGTCGGTGGCGTGAGCAGGGGCGCCATAGTAGACGGGGCCAGGGGGAGGCTGGTTGGTGCCGAAAGCCTGGCCGTGCAGAGGAGCCATCATGGTGGTGTAGGCCTGCTGGCCCGGCGGCACCCACGTCTGTGGGCGATGCGATGACGTAGCTGGTGGTGCGGCAGGGCGCGGGCCGAGGAGCCCCTGGCCACCGCCAGGGGGAGCTGCGGGGCGCCAGGAGGGCTGCACGGGCTGCATGGCGCCGGTGGCAGGGTTGAAGTAGACCCAGGGCCCGACGGGGGGGCGAGGGCCCCCGCTGGTGTTGTTGTTGCCGTTGCCGCGGTTGCCCCGCCGGCCACGGTTGCGGCCGCCGTTGCCGTTTCCCTGGCCGTAGCCAGTGCTGCCGGTGCCCTGGCCGTAGCCGGTGCCCTGGCCGTAGAGGGCCGTCTATTGGGTGACGGGCGCAGCGTGGTGGAGCTGCGTCTCGCGGAGGAGCAGCATGGAGCGGGTCTGCAGAAAAGACGGCAGCGGCGTCTGCATGGTGACGAGGGTGGTGAGGTCGGAGAAGCGCGGGTTGAGGCCGCGAAGATAGGTGAGCACCAACGTCTGGTCGGTGACGGGTTGGCCCACGTCGCGAAGAGCGTCGGAGAGGGCCTTCAGGCGGTGGCAGTAGGCGGTGACGGAGAGGTCGCCCTGGACGGGCGCGCGGAACTCGGCCTCAAGGTGGACGGCGCGGGTCATCTGATTGTCGAGGAAGAGGTTGCGGATGAGCACGTAGGCGTCGAAGGCGGTCTGGTTCTCCGCCATGATGATGTCGAGGATCTCCTCGCTGATGGAGCCGTAGAGCCACGAGCGGACGATGAAGTCCTCACGAGCCCATGCAGGGGTGCGATCGGCGGCGGCGGTCTGCACAACAACATGTGAGGTGAGCTCGTACTTGCCGAGGAGGACGGAGAGCAGCATGCGCCACTTGGCATAGTTGGACTTGGCGAGGTCGAGGACGACGGGCACGTGCGTCTTGACGCTGGCCACGCCCATCGCCAAGTTGGAGGAGGACGGCGCCGTCAGGTCGGCGAGGGCGGGAGCGGTGCCGAGAGCGAGGGAGCCCGCCGTGCCCGAGGTCAGGGCGCCCGTCGTGGCCATGGAGGGAGCGGCGTTGGTGTCGCCCATGGAGGCGACGGAGAGCGGCGGCTGGGGAGGGAGGCGGGTGGGCTAGGGTTTAGGCTTGAGATCGGTTTGGAGCTAGTCGTCTGATACCATGTAAACAAGAGAGATTGAGGGAATTCGCCACACATTGGGGCGTTCAGCTCATGTTAATATATATAGGCCCGAGTACGGTGCCTTGGTACACAAGAATACAATCTAATCCTACCAAACCAAGAGATATACATGATCGGTTGAGGAGATTGCTATCTACACTTGCGTAACAAACTATACAGAGTTGATACTCTAACAAAAGCCATTTTGAAACGTTTTTTTTTCAAAGTGGAAGAATCAGCTCCTCCGAGCTAAAGTGGATCCCGATGTTGGCTTTTTTCAGTTACGGGTTGAGCAATGAGCCTTGTCCTCCTGACGATTCACGGGTGGGCCTCCGCCGAGGTGGGCCTAAACATATAGAAACGGAAAAGGCCCACAAACGGCATGAAGAATTTTTTTGTGTACTGTGAAGAATTCATTTTTGACGGGTACGCGTGAAGAGTAAATGACACGAGACCTATCAGTTCAGTTATACACGGATGGGACCAACTATAGAAATTACACATATTTGCGCGTTACTGAAAAAATGTGCAAGTACGTAGAGCACACTAGAGCTAGACACCCTACCAGGAACGTAAGGTGTGAGGGTTTGGCAGTCACATCGTGGTGATCCGGATGATATGCCGAGAAAGCTGCGATCGTGCACGATTTGTAGTCCGAGTTTCAACGTAGTGACAAGTTTTGGTGGACATCCGGGGTAGCCTGGCCATACCAGAGCGGACAAAAAAGCAGCGAGTCGCGTCCAAGGATGTCCCTTGCGGCGTGGTAGGGCATGACTACACGTCTCCATGCTAGCTAGCTACAGGGTTGATCGTGCACTCATGCACTGGAGGGATGGTGACGAGCAAGCAGCAGATCAGCCGGTGCTAGCTTATCGGTCCACGGTACACGTCATCCGTGACCAAAGTCCAAAATAGGATCCACGTACTAGAAACATGATAGAGTGACAAAGTCCAAAATAGGACCCACATAATCGACTGAGGATTCTGTGCACCACGTGCTCCTTTAGTTGAAACTTTTTTTAAAGCACTTAGAGCATCTTCCAATAGATAGATGATGTAAAACATGGCACACCAAAGCAGGTGCTCTATAAATTTTACATCACCAAAAAAGGTTTATGCACCATCTTTCGTTTTTGGTTTACAAGATGATGTATTTTAGGGTACACGTTGATTACAAGATGATGCATTTCAGGGCGAGGAACCATCGGAACACTTCAAATTCGACATTTCAAACATAAAATCTAACACTTTGACATTGATTTAACACAATGAACACTTCAAATATCGATTGAACACTTGACATATCGATTGAACATTTGAAACATTGATTCAACACTAGGAACATCGATTTAAACTTCAACATTTACCTAAACATCGATAACTCCGACGCTATAAACATTCGTAGACATCACACTACCTAGATTATTGAGAACAACTTCGATACTACTTATTTGCCGTGGTGTCATCGTCGCTGTGAAGCTATTCCAAAAGTCGGAGTCCAATGAAGAGGTGGAGTCCGACAAGGCGTGGACGATTGAGGGGCCAGCCTACGTCTCCGATGATCTGTTCTTCTTCGTGTGGTCGAACTCCATCTTCGCCTGCACGATCTCCCGGTGCTCCCTTCGCAGCCTCACCATGGCCTCTTTGTCGGCCTCCTGGGCCGGAAGCTGCCGACGCGCTTGGCGATCCTCCTTCTTTTGCTTGCTTCTGACCACCTGTAACTCCGATGTGAGCTCCACCTCGCTCGACCCTCCACATCAGGGAAGTTCATCTCCGAACGCTACAGGTCGAACCTCCACGGCATCGCATCGTACGCATACGCCGTGAATTCCTGCACCTCAAAAGTCCCGAGCCACCAACGCTAGCCATCGGTTGTCAGCTTGGCATCATAGTGGCCAGAGGGCCGCAACTGAGGGCCGAAAAAGTCGGTCAAGCTCTTCGAGCGGTGACGCGTGGATAGGGCTATGATTCAGGTTGAATCTACACAACACCTATTTGAAGGTGGTGGGGATGGCGGCTGCAGGCAGTTGCGAGTTGCGGGAGAAGAACATCTAGGGAGATTTTAACTGGCAGGTGGCCTCTCGGGCGTGAGGGGTGGGGGATATTTTAGGGCAGCGGCTTTGGTGATGTATATTTGCGTGACCAGGGGCCAAAATTTACGGCTGGTCTAAAAAGTTTACATCACCAAAAAAAAAATTAGGGCATCTTTTGGAGACCTTTTTTTGCCCCATGTGATACAAAATTTAGTTTTTTGGGCACCTCTCTAGTTGTACATCATATATTGGAGATGCTCTTAATATATTTCTGAAAATATCAAGAAAAACACAACACATACAAATATATGCAAATGCCTCTTCTATGATATACCTAGCTACCTGCCATATTTTTGATATGCTAAAATCAATTCATGACTAGTTTTGCAAAAAAAAAAAATTGTGTACACCACACATAATATATACTCCTTATCAGAAACACGTTTCAGAGCTCGAGCTACATGTAGCTCATTTTTATAAAATATTAAATAAAAAAATGTTTCAAAATTTCTGGAAACTAAGGATGCATACTACAAGCATATAAAATCTCAATATGAAATGATAGATCTTTGAAATTTATAATGGCAGAACGTGAGGAAATAGGTCCCTCCGTGCAACGTTTTTAGTAAGTTGCCGGGGTAATTATCGTGTGTGTTTCCTGGCAACTTTTTTCCTAAGTACAGAAAACCGCACGCCGTTGCCTACCTCGATCGCATGGCTCATCACGCGCGGGAGCTTATTTCCTCACGTTCGCGCAATATGGATGCCCTACATCTTTAGCTATTTTGAGATTTTTATAGAGTTTTTTAAAACTCTGAAATATCTTTGTTGGAAATTCAAACAAACGAGCTATGTGTAGTTGAAGCTCCAAAACATCGCACTCATCAGTATGTCGTGGCATCTTATTTTACTTTTGCTTCGTAGACGTAGACATATAAGCAATTTCAAAATAGCGCAGTAGTTTGCAAACGACATTCTAACCCATGGCACGTGCGGTCAGATTTTTTTTCTCGGCATCTATAATAGGAGTACTAGGCAACACAGCACTTCATTGTCGGTTCATCGAAGTGTTGTACTGGAACAAAGCAGAGGACAAAGTATACTCCAGAAAAAGAAATGGAGCAGAGTGCAAAGATGGAGGGATCGAGGATGGCTTCTGCTGCGCTCCCGGAGGCAGTCGAGCCCAGGAAGAAGAGCAATTTCAAGTATGCCTGCACCTGCGCCGCCTTCGCTTCCATGGCCACCATCGTCCTCGGCTATGGTACTACATATGTTTCTCAGTTCTCGAATCAATTTCTCAACTTCCTCATTTCGCTACGCATTTTGGGTTGGATTGGATCACGTATGATGCTCCGTCTGTCCAGATGTTGGGGTGATGAGCGGGGCGTCGCTGTACATCCAGGAAGACCTGCGAATCACGGACGTGAAGGTGCAGATCATGATCGGCATCCTCAGCTTGTACGCGCTTGTCGGGTCCTTCGCCGCCGCCAGGACATCCGACTGGATCGGCCGCCGCTACACCGTCGTGATCGCGGCCGCCACCTTCTTCGCCGGCTCCTTGCTCATGGGCTTCGCGGTCAACTACGCCATGCTCATGTTCGGCCGCTTCGTTACCGGCATCGGCGTGGGGTACGCGATCATGGTCGCGCCGGTGTACACGGCCGAGGTTTCCCCGGCGTCGGCCCGCGGCTTGCTCACGTCTTTCACGGAGGTATTCATCAACTTCGGCATCCTCCTCGGCTACGTCTCCAACTACGCCTTCGCGCGCCTGCCGCTCCACCTCAGCTGGCGCGTCATGCTCGGCATCGGCGCGCTCCCGTCGGCCCTGCTCGCGCTCATGGTGTTCGGCATGCCGGAGTCGCCCCGCTGGCTCGTCATGAAAGTCCGCCTCGCGGAAGCCAGGGCCGTGCTCGAGAAGACCTCCGATACGCCAGAGGAGGCCGTGGAGCGCCTTGACCAAATCAAGGCCGCCGCCGGCATCCCCAAGGACGTTGACGGCGACGTGGTCGCCGTGCCCAAGAAGGACGGCAGCGAAGAGAAGCGGGTGTGGAAGGAGCTCATTTTCTCGCCGACCCCAGCCATGCGGCGCATCTTGGTCGCGGCGCTCGGCATCCATTTCTTCCAGCAGGCGACGGGCTCCGACTCGGTCGTGCTCTACAGCCCACGGGTGTTCAAGAGCGCGGGCATCACGGGCGACAACCACCTCCTCGGCATGACCTGCGCCGTCGGGGTCACCAAGACGCTCTTCATCTAGACGGAGACGGCGGTTGTCGCGTGTGTGCTACAGCCCAGAGAGGAGGCGAGTGGGATTCGATTCGAACTGGCCAAGCCCACGTTCTGAACGATACCACACGTCGTCTGCGGGGCCCCAACCGTATATCGTACACGGCCCCCCGCCGTATCGTACTGCGTCCATCGCGTATTGGAGGAAAATGCCGGTCAAACCTTGCAGCACGTGGACCCGGCACCCGAATCTTACAGCGGCACGGACGGAGGCTGATATCAACAACGCCCCAGATCAGCTGCGGGAACGCATTTTCGGCCACGTTCCAGCTCGACCGCGCCGGCCGGCGGCCGCTGCTGCTGGCCAGCACCGCCGGCATGCTCGTCTGTCTCATCGGCCTCGGGACGGGCCTCACCGTCGTTGGCCAACACCCTGACACGAAGGTCCCTTGGGCCATCGGCTTGTGCATCCTCTGCATCTTAGCCTACGTGGCATTCTTCTCCATCGGACTCGGACCCATCACAAGCGTGTACACCTCGGAGGTCTTCCCGCTGCGGGTGCGCGCGCTGGGCTTCGCGGTCGGCGCGTCGTGCAACCGCGTGACCAGCGCCACCGTCTCCATGTCCTTCCTGTCCTTGTCCAAGGCCATCACAATCGGCGGCAGCTTCTTCCTGTACGCCGGCATCACCGTGCTCGGGCTCATTTTCTTCTACACCTTCATTCCGGAGACACGCGGGCAGCCGCTCGAGGACATAGGGAAGCTTTTTGGCATGACGGATGACACTGCCGTGGAAGCAGAAGGCACCCCCACGAAAGACAAGGTGAAAGTAGTGGAGATGAGCTAGATAGCAAAACGGATTTGCTATGTCTCAGAGATTTTATTAAGTCTCGGTCACCAAACTGTTGTTACTATGCCATAGCCCATAGATATAGCTGAAGAACGTGCCACTGTTCGTGAAGAGAATTGCTTCAAGTTTGGATCAATCGTAGTAGTAGACATTCCATTTACTAAAGAAAACGCCATATTTGAGAATCTAAGTGAGACGAAATGAACTCAACATAAAGAGTTGTAGTTTTTTTATGCAATCTAATCTACCTAAAACTTCACCACTTACTGCACATTAGTAAGGCGGGGCCCAAGATGGTTCCATCTTGAATAAGTTTTGCCCAATCAAGTTTTTCGAAATAGGAGTTTGCACCCCTTTTATAAATGAAGCAATGTCCACCATAAATGAGTTCATGGAGTACATGAAACTGTTGGGCCAACAGCACTAGCATATCCAACAAGAAAAAAATGATACAACTCTCGAGCGATGGAGCAGAGTGACGGCAAACCGACGAAACGAGATAGTGGCCACCACGCCCATCACCCTACGACTTGGACGGAGAGCGGTATCGGCCCACCACCACACCACTTGGCTTAGTATCGTTGAGCACACAAGCCATCACCTTCAAGATGGGAGGCAACATCAACATCAACATCACCTTCAAGTGCTAGGGTTTCCCTGGCCTCGATGCCTTCAAGAATGGAATGGTGACACCCACAGACATCGCCGCTTCAGTGCTAGACTTGCCGAGAAAAATTTCTCCCAAGCCCGAAGCCCCAAACCCCTCAACTTCCACCTACGTGCCTCCCTCGTTCATCTCCAAGCCCTTCAACTGATCCTCCCTGATCTACCTGCCTTTTTGTTTTGCTTGGAGAAATAATAACTTAATATTTTGATCCTTTTGTTTGTTTCATGATTTTCATTCATAATACTTTCATGACACATATTGTAATATCCCAGGATTCGAGACGTTTGCGCGGTAGAATTAGAAAAGGGATGTGCATTGCATCGCAAAACTAGGGAAAATTTCGCGCTTAATTGCATAAAACCTAAGAGGGAACACGTTTTTCTCTCGACACAAGCTAGGTTTAGGGTTGCGAGAGTGCGACAAACTTGGACATGATCTCTTTTGAATTAGGGTTTTGAAATGAGTGGGAACATTTGCATTTCACACTTTGAGTTGTGTGATTGAATTTGAAATAAGTTTGAAGTGAAATTCAAACTCAAACAACACATAAAATGTGAAGACAATTAATAATTCAAATAATAATATTATATTGGATAATATAAATAAGAAAAGAATATGAATATATCACAATAAGCTCATTAGAGAAACATTGAGCTTTATTGATCATCACACACATGATACATTGTCTTTACAATATTCAAATGGAATAATTATTATATAACTCATTTTAGAAAATGATAAATGAAAAAGAAAAGGAAAATTACAATATATCAAAGAACTAGCTAAACTAAAATATCTCCATCTTCTTGATCAACAAGTTGATGGAGTAGTTCTTGATCATCTCATTTTGATCCCTGCATAGACAAAATAGAAATATAGATGCACATTATGCCAAGTGGCAATGCCACTTGTCAGGTTAGAAACAATGTGAAATAGGCAGGATAAGATCAATCAGCCGAGCTGATCCACTCCAAGGGCACAAGTTTCAACCTTTGAAGCACACAGCTCACAAGGATGCTTTGCATGGCCACCAGCACAGAGCAGTTTGGCTAGTCACCAAACCAAATAGCTTGGCTGTCGACCAAGGAGCAAAGCACCAGGGGATATAAAAGATTTTCAGCCACAAACCATAGATGCTCATCGACACAAGCACCAGAAGGGTAAGAACAGCAAGAACACCACAGTATCCAAACCATCCAATATCTATTCCACCAAGAACAGATAACTGTTGAGCAAGAAATGGAGTAGCACCAGCACAGGACAACCAGGAGGAGCAAGGCAAGCACCAACCCAACAGAAGAAAATCCTCTACACCAATACCATCTAGGAGTTGGAGTGAGGTATACATTGAATCATGGACAAACCAGATGGTTTTGACCATAATATCGCACATGCATGCTACATACAAACACACAAGGGTGGAGAACCCTGTTTGATCATCATTTGGTCATAGACCAAGTGAATCTGGTGAAAATGGCAAAGCATCCAGAGATGAATCAAACTTATGTCCATGGTTATGCCAACCATTCAAATGATAGCATCTTCCAAATGGAAATAGGAAGGAAACCATCCCATACCATACTACACTAGCCCTTTTAAAACCATTAGAAAAAGTCAGTAAAAATGTTTCTGCCACTATTTTTCAACACCAAAAGCTACTGGCAATCTAAATGGATCACCCAGCAAGCACTTATCCCATCACAGGAAGCCAACAAGGTGGGAGATACCAAAACAGCATCCAGATGCTGCTCAGGCCAACTCAACCACACACAAAGCATCCAAGCAGCAAGCCAAACACATATATCATCACCCAGAAGGGTTCAAGATAGAGCTAGGGTCCCCAACAGTAGTTGGCATCCCTCTAGCTCAAGCATATACATCATAAGATTCATTACTGGAAAGCAGTTCATCTCATTTATCCATTTATTCATGATAAGCAATACAGATAAATGAAATAAGAAATTAACCAGCAACAGAAACACTTGCTAAGCATCCAATGGATCACTGCAAGCATAATCACATGCTTTATCAAGAATTAGCAATCACCAGTACATGGTGAGGTGCTACACAAGCACAAGAATAACCCTTAGCAAGCACAGATAGGATCACAGTGAGCAGATATCAAGTAATTGATGATCATTTGATCATTAGAGCTTGCTAGAACCAACCAGAGTATCAGTAACTCATAATAGTTACTAAATTATCACAACCAAGTCATAACTAAATTAACAGTAATTGAATAAACAATTTTATAATTGTATCCATAAGCACATCAAGGAATTGATGTACCACTAAATCAAGCAACACAAGAATGGCACAATAGCACACATCACACATCACTGGCACTTGCACATGCAAGGATTTCTCAAGGCAGTTAGCCAGAGATATAAATTATAGATAAACAAGAATATACAGTGGCACAACAGCAGCTGGAGCAGCATGGCAAGGCCATGAGCATCACAACAAGAGCATGAGCATCACAGGAGCAGTAATAGCATGACAAGGCCATGAGTATCACAGTAGCAGTAAGAGCACACACATGAGCTTGAGCACAGCAAGGACATCAATTAGGGTAGAACAACACACACATAAGCACATAAACAACATAGATAGAGCAGCAGCAATAGAGCATGGCTAGCAGCAGCTCTAGACATGGCATAGGTGGCCAGGAGCACAAGCATAGCAGCAGGAGCACAAACACAACAGGAGGAACACCACTGCCGGTGTACTGGCAAGACCAGTGCACTAGGGCAATGGATGCAGCGCATCCAGGGGAGGAAGACGGAGTAGAGAAAGAGAGAGAGAAAGCGGAGGAGCACAAACCAGGAGAACCAGACGGCAGACGCGGCCATGGCGGCCACGGAGGCACGCGCCAGACCACGGCGGCGCCAAGCCAGGCCAGGCCATGCCACGTCGATGGCTGTAGCGCCCAACACGACATGGGATGCCCCTGGACCACACTAGGGTTATCCTGGTGTCGAGGGTACTCCTCGGCAATGCCCTCCGTTTGGGGCTTAGGGTTAGCGGAATCCTGCAAGCTGACACGAGACATCGGTTCACAGACAAGCGGGGAGAGCGATTTACCCAGGTTCGGGGCCCTTGATGAGGTAAAACCCTTACGTCCTGCCTGTATGTTCTTGATTATGATGATAATGGGTTACAATGGGGTGCCGAATAGTTCGGTTGAGATCTCGTCGAAAGGCTAAGTGCTATGGTGACCTAGCTCTAGATTTCCTGGTAGCTACGGTTGCTATGATTGGTTGTGTCCCTCGGCAGCCCCTCTACTGGCCTTTATATAGGAGGCCAGGTCTCAAGAGGTCTAACCAAGTACGACTAGGTTTACAACAGCTTTAGATCTAATCTTTCCTTGTTCAGCCGCTTCCTTGTCTTTCCCGCCAAGGATTCCTCTGGTGCGCCGCCCAGGTGGCCCATCTTGCCTCCAGGTGTCTTCATGGGCCTTCAACTAATCAATACAGGATAGGGCAATGTCGGTTACCCGAAGGATAATGCCCACGTCAGTAGCCCCCGAGTGTCTAGCCAAACATTGTTCGGGTAGAGACTGAAGCATGTTTTCTGTTGATGTTCTTCTCCTTGATTGTCCTTGTTCGCCTTGAATCAGCATTGTCTTTTTTATCGGTGCGCGTCAGCGCTCCCGATGGGAGTAGCCCCCGAGTCTAGGTACGGATGCTTGCAATCCGTGCGTAGACTCAAGTTGTACTACTCGAGCATTCTTCTCTGCCGAAGTTTTCTGCAGGTCTTCATAGGTCATCCAATATATTTTCCACTTGCAAGGGATAATGAGTAATGTGCCCAACTTTTGTTGGTTAACTACCGATGGCAAAACAACGTTACTCTACACAGAATCAAGTCCCCGGGCATGATCCTGGAGTGCAAAAAAATTTATCGGGTGCGCTTCCGGCGCTCCCGATGGGAGTAGCCCCCGAGTCTGGGCACATGTGCTTGCAACTGGGTGCAGACTCGAGCTAAACAACCCTCTTTTTCTTCATCACTTTTTTCTTCAACATATCGGGTGCGCATCAGCGCTCCCGATGGGAGTAGCCCCCGAGTCTAAGCGCAGATGCTTCGTAATCTATTGTAACGGCCCCGGGTAGCACCCCTATTAGAATTGTTTGTTGTTTTCTTTTGTGCATCATCATGCATCATGAATCATATAATCCACAAGATTTTATCAAATAAAAATTATTTTAAATAAAACTATATTGTTTCTTCCTCTTCGTATGGTTTAATTAATAAACCTCCTCTATGTCTTCTCCTTTAACAAAGCCCTATCACCAAAACTATCTAACAAATAAAATTATTTTAAATGTTTTAAATTTTAATATAAAAATTGTTTGGTTCTGGTTTTGATTCAAGTTGGTTTTCAAAACAGATTCAAAATTAAAAGGAAAACAAGTTTTAAAATAAAATCCTAACCTCTTCCCTCCTCTCTGGGCCCCTTTCTCTTTCTGGCCCAATATCCTTCTCCTAGCCCGCGGCCAACCTCTCCTCCTCCCAGCCCACCTCTCTTTTCCTCTCTGGCCGTACCCGTTCGCTCTTCTTTTCTCCCCTCTCTCTTTTTTTCCTCGTCATCTTCTGGCACAGAGACAACGTGAGCTCCATCATGGTCCTCCCGACGCCAACCACCGCGTGGTCCTCTCCCTCCTCCCTTGCTTTATTCCTGGACCGCATCTCTCGTTCCTCCTTGCCCAAGTCTCCTCCAACCTCTCCTCTTTCTTCTTTCTCTGCAAGAAACCGAACGGAGAGGGTTCTACCCCACAACGCCGCGCCCTCCTTGCCGCAGCCCCATCATCTCCGGCCACCCCAAGCCACGCCGCCGCCACCATTCAACGCGCCTCTCCGTCGCGCAGCTACTGGTGCAAGGAATCGAGCAGGAGGCCTTCAAATCGTCCGCAAAATCGCCAATACCCAAATCCGGCCGCCAGCGATATCCGTCGTCTCCGGCACCGTCGGACCCCGTCCGGCTCTTCTGAGGCCATCTCTACGTTCTAGGTGATGTCCTCTACCTCCTGGACCTCCTGATGGCCACCCTCTTCCCCTGGTTCCAACCCACCCGTCCGTGACCACCTCCGCGTTCTTGCAGATGCTCGTCACCGGCGTGTCTCCGGTGCCTTCTCGACCTGTAGCTGCCGCCAGATGGCTCAGCGCGTCGCCGAGCATCGTCCTGCACCGCTCCACCGTTCCGTTCTGCACCACAGCGTCGAATTCATCCCCGATGCGGTACTCCTCCGCCACGGACCTCGCCGTTCCTTCCTCCTTCTCGTCGACCCGAGGGTTCCCAAGCCCTCCTGCTCCGCCGTCGCGCTCCACGGTGAGCCCCTTTACCGCCTCCCCTCTTTTCCCTTGAACCCTCGCCAGATTTTGGTCGCCGGCGTCGTTTTCACTCCGTCGCGCGCCCGCAGGTGGTCTCCTCCTTCGCTTCAGTTTCATCAGAGAACAGAGCGGGCAGCAGCAGCAGCGCACAAGGTTCGCCACGTCAGCGACCGACTTGGCCGTGGGGCCCTCTCGTCAGCGACACCGGCTAGGACCCGGCTCGGTGAGAAAATCATCCCCAGATCCAGATCTGCGTCTTTTGTGTTTTGGCCCCTGCTTCTTTAGGTCCCTGAACCCGCAGTCCCTGCCCGTGTGGCACTCTTGAAAACCCCCCTGTATGTTTGTAAATAAACCCGGGGTCCTTCCCCCTTTCTATAAATTGTTTTCGGGTCCTTTCCCAATTAAATAAAACATGTTTATCTACTTTAAATAACTAAAACTTAATTTGTTAATAACTTTTAATTGGTAACTCCAAATTAAAAGTGTTATATATGAATTTTGACCAGAAAAATGTGCTGAACATGATTATGCCATCCATTCATCTGTTTGCATCTCGCATCATGTCGCTCATTGATAGTTCGTGCATGTTCACCTAACATATATGCGGAGTATTTCAGATACCGACTATGGTTTTCCCCGCTCCGTTTAATATTGAAGTAGCGCACTCCTGCCATGTTATGCCATGCTAATCAACACTTAAATTTGTCGGTAGAAATGCAACTCCAACCTAATTTATTTGTCCGGGGTTCCGACTCCGATTAAATTGGATAGTTGCATCGCATCATATCTGCCATGACATGCATGCCCGCATCTTGCTCATGCTGGATCTTCTTTATCCGTAGTAGTAAAATTTGCATACGTTGTTTGTCCAGCTTTTGCTTCTTCCCGGATAGGATCACGAAGTGGTGCAGTGAGATACGACAAGTTCTCCGGATGTTCATCGGCAAGCTTTAACAGGCAAGCATTTCCCCTATACTCCTGCCCCTGCAGGAGTCGCTCACCTATTTTATTTTTCCTTCTCTCTCATGCTATCCTTAAGTTGCGTTCTTGTCACGTGTCCTTTCCACTTGTTACCTCAAGCAGCCCATATTGCCACCACCACCTCCTACAGCTATTGTTTGGTTATCGGGTCTGCCTTGCGAGTCGTAGTGCATGCTAGTGTTGTTTTATCTCGTTACCGTTACTGCTATCTTATCGGGTTATATGTTGGGAAGAATCATGGTTACTTTGGTTGTTGATAATTGTTTAGCGGAGGCATTGGTGGGTCAGCTGCTCGTTTTGTGACGGCTCACTTGTGTTTCCTAAATATCTTAGGACCCCGAGTTCTTGTTATCTGTTCCGAGACTGAGCGCTCTAACCACACGTGGGTATGCTTACCGGGTCTCCCCTCGACCACTGCTGGAATCTACAGCTTTGTCCAGTGGCCACAATTAGTTTGAATGCTTTGTTTTTCTCGGGCGTGCAAGCATGTTTCTTTGTGGTCAGATGATATGATGTTACTTTTGGGGAAGCCGTGAGTGCCTTGTAACCCCGTTGTCTCTTGCTCGCTCGTAGGTGCGGTCCGCATTGTTAAGTGGTCATCCTCTAGTGGGCTCTGATCCTCTTAGCCGTTCTCGCAACAGCTAGGTCCGTCTCGGAGAGTCGGCCGGACTCTAATTCGGGTTTAACTTAGTTAGGTGGCTTCCTGGACATTGTTGTAGTGAAGGAGAGTGCGTGTCGTGATATCCACCTGTCGTAAGTGGGTTGATCGTGCGTGTGGGCACATTTGGGCACCCCTGCAGGGTACAATCTTATCGATAAGCCGTGTCCGCGGTTATGGACGACTTGGAGCTGTATGACTCGACCATAGACAACTTACACCTGTTGTTTCAATCATAATAACTTGCGTAGTAAGTTAGCACAACTTCAATAATAAATGAGTAAAACTTGACAACCGTGTGAGTGCCTTCGCCAGTACTTCTTTGCGAAGGGGGAAAACATCGGCTATGTTATGTTTGCAGAGTATAGAACTGTTAGTTTATGCGTTCTCTTACCTTCTCTGTTAGACGACTGTTGTAGAGTGTCTATATAGGTTTTTAGTGCTTGCGCGCTACCGCTTAACCCACCATATTGCCTATGACGTTCCTCTTGCGTCCTCTAAGTCCCCTGCGTGCCTCAAGTACAAAGGACGACTGGTTGACGAATGCTTATACGTCTTGAAGTCTTGTTAAGTACGAACCCGTACTTATTGCTGCTTCTACGGGATATAACCGGGCAGGTATGAAGATATGTTCGATGAAGACGACGTTAGCAAGGTTACCCTTCCGTCTTGGCCTGGGCAGGGTTATGGACGCCGCTGGTTATCTTCAGGACTCTTAGTCCAATTTGTATCTTGTCCGTACTCGGACGTATTCGATCTTCTGTATGATTTGGATCTTTGTATTGTATATTTGTATCTTGACTCGCTGGAGTCGTTGTTGTAATATATGTATCTTGTGGGCTCTATTGTAATCCTGTTGTAATGTTACCGCTCGTGTTAATTCCTCTGGCATCACGTGTGTGATTCGTCTCGCACGTCGTGTCGGAGGGCGTCTCTAGATCGATATCGTGCGGATTTCGGCGGGTTCGTTGGGATCCTCATGGTACCGGTTCCGGGGCGTCACATCTGTGCTTAGATTAAAGTTCACCATCCGATAGTTTTTTATTCCTTTGAGTGCCTCAAGCTTTTTTTTATGACGTCACTGTTGACGTGCAACTGCTGTGGGTTGATTGACAGGACTTGACCTGACGGGCCCACCATAGCTCTGCGCGGGCAGTTTTTAGGGCTTGACCAGTGCACGCACGGCAATCAAGGCGTCTCCTCGATTTTCGCACAACGTGGGAATAATGGGCCGCTGGTTCCACTCCTTCTTCAAGCGCCACGTGTACAGTCAGATCTGCTCCACCTCCCACAACGCCTGTGGAGTTATGGCCACGATTTCGCACAAATCTTTACGGCATAAATAGGGGGCCTCCTCTCTTTTTTACCTTTCACCCCGTTTACTGCTCATCCTCTCTCTCAAGCCTTCCTGCTCCTCTGCCTCTTCATAAGAAGTTCCGTTCACCATGGGCAAGAAGAAGAGCGGCAGTACCTCGGAGGCGGCCAAAGATAGCCGTGATTGGAGTGCCTCTGCCATTTCCAACCGCGACATCAACAAGCTTCGTGCTCTTGGCTTCATCTCCGCATCCGAGGAGGACATTCGTCTTCCAGGTTCGGTCTCTCGCCCAAAGCCCCCGAAGGGCTTCACTGTCATGTTTGCTGCCTTCTTGTTCCGTGGCCTCTCTCTCCCGGCCCACGAGTTCCTTCGCTCCCTCCTTTTCTTCTATGGGATCCAGCTCTGGCAGCTGACCCCAAATTCTATTCTCCATCTCTACATTTTCATTACCGTTTGCGAGGCCTTCCTTGCCATTGAACCTCACTGGGGTCTTTGGAGGAAGATCTTCTACGTGAAGCGTCACAACGACAGCAATGCCCCCCCCCCCCCCCGTCGTCGGTGGCGTTGGCTTCGTCATCAGGAAGGAGGTCGACTACTTCGACTACCCAATGAAGGAATCCGTCCAGGGTTGGCGCAACAAGTGGTTCTACCTGCGAGATCCCGTCGTTCCTGGGCGGCGTTCGAATCTACCTTCCTTTGATGACATCTTGGTGGCTCACAAGAAGAAGTCTTGGCGAAACGCCCTTTCTCCCGAAGAGAGGGCGACAGCCGACAAACTTTTTGAGCAGATTGTCGCTTTGAAGAATATGGGAGGCTTGACGATGTGCGGCACTGAAGTAGTTTCAGTGTTCTTGCAACGTCGAGTGCAGCCGCTAATGTCTCGACCTCACCAGCTATGGCTTTATACTGGCAAAGGCGACAAGTCAGAGATCAACTCTGCCGACCTGTCGGCAGATGAGCTTCGAGATGAGGTTCGTCGCCTGACATGTCTCAGTATGAAGGACACCATCGTCTTGACATTGGCCCGTTCTCCTTACGATCTCGACCACCTCCCATCCGAGGTAATCTTTACTGCTCCTCGTTTGCTTTCACTTCCTTTTGCTCTGTCGCGTTTTACAAACTTCCTTACTCTTTTTGATAGGTCCCCTTCGTCGTTCGATGCTACCCTCCTACACCGGAAAGCGGCGTGGAGCCGGAGGATGATGATGACGATTCTGAAGGGACTGAGGACGCCCAGCAGATCCTTGAGGATAGCGATGTTCAAGAGGGCGACACTACCGAGGATGCCGCTTTCACCAGGAGCAAGCGTCGCTTGCAGATAGACGATGATTTCATTACAACGGCTGAATCTAGTCCCAGCAACCAAGATAATGATGCCGTTGGAACTCCTCCGCCTTCTCCTGTTGACAAGGGGCCATCAGGCTTCTTCGCTGCTTAGGATGACTTGGAACTGTGAGCACCTTTACTCCTTTGTGATTTGGCCTTCGTTTCTTTTTTGTATACTAATCATTTTATTTTCTGAAGTAGCTCTGACGATGACCTCGTACCTCTCGCAAAGAGGGCTAAGTTATCTGCCGAGAGAACATCATCGGCTAAAGAGCCTAACCCTTCTTCTGCCAAGCCGACACCTCCTGCCAGGACGGCCGTGGAGAAGATTCCAGTGTCGAAGGTTATTCCTCCTGGCGATGCTCCTACTTCATCGGCTTCTCGTGATCACGTAAGTATTTATTTTGCCTTGTTTTGCTGAATTCTCTTCTTATCGACTGATTCTCCCTGACTTCCTTGCTGCAGCCGATTTATGCCACAGTCGATGTTGTGGTAGATTTCGCCGAACAGTTTACCCGACTGGAGGCTGAGAACGCCCAGCTTCGGAAGACCGTCAAGTCTCCGGCTGATCAGGTGCTGGAGGCCAATAGGCTTGTCAACGATGCCAAGAATGAAAACGTCTCGCTGAAGAGGGAGCTGTCGAAGCTGAAGCAACAGATGAAGGATGAACAAGAGGCCAAGCGTGCAGCAGCGATTGCAGTCGACAAGAAGGAAGGCATCCTCCGCGAGTCCATCAAAGACTTATTGGGTAAGATTCTCGACACATAATCTCTTTTTTTGGTATTTCTTTACAGGCTGCTGACCTGTCTTTCTTTCAGAGGCCGCCAATATAACCGTTACTCGACGCTATCAGCTCCGGGAGGACTCCACATCCGATGCCTTATCGCTTGCCGCTGAGTCAAACGTCCAAGTCCTTGGCCTTCTGCAAAAGACCAAAGGAGCACTGTCGAGGTTGTACTCGATGATCTTCCCGAAGGTGAAGCAGGACAAGACCCTTGGCGAGATGGCGGATGCTTTTCTTGTCGACTCCTCAGAGCCAGTGGAGGTATTGAAACGCCGTTCTCGATTATTCGGGGCGGTTCTTACTTTCCAGCTGCTAATGGGTCATGGGCTGGGGTCTGACTTGGAGAAGTTGTCTAAGGCATTGCCCGTGGATGATGACAACCACTTAGTCGACCTTGAACCTTTTAAAAGATCGGCAGTGACTTGTGCCAATCAACTGCTGAAGTTGGTGGACGAAGCACAAGCCAAGCCCACCCCTGAAGCTGCCCCTGGCTCGTCGTCAGCGCCTCCTTGATTTTGTTGCTTCGATAGTTGTAAACAAGGCCAATCATTACTTGACTTAGTCCTATTTATTTCGGCTCTGTTGCCAACTTCAAACAGCCTTTTGGATGTAATATAAATGCCAGCGCTCCCAATGGGAGTTTTATGTTAACGTCTTTCTGAATCGAAGATTGTGCTGCAGATTCCTTCATCTTCTTCTCGTGCCGAAATTTTCTCGAATCCTTCGGCTAACGATGAATCGGACCTTGTTCGCCGCTTATGTGACCAAGTGTCTCGTTTAAATAAAGACATTGCTTCTATTTGGGCCATGGCAGCGTTGGTGAAGAAAAAAGGAGAAATAGCAACTGCTATCGAGCAGTATGCTCTCGATGGTCTTCAAGTTGCCACCGAAAGTTTGGGCTGTGAGTGTTTTCCCTATCTCCTGACTCCTGGCGTAGCTCGGATGCTCTTTTTAACTGATATTTGTTCCTTTCCAGTTGTATCTTCAGATAAATCCGAGGAAGATAGCAGGATTCGTGAGAAGGTCGAGGCGATGACTGACGCTGCTCACCCGAAGCACGATCTGTGGCTGCATCGTCCGAAGGCCGTTGTCATGGCGAAGTTCGAGTACCGTGTGGAGAAAGCACATTACTACTTTGATAAGTTCCATGCTCATCTCAAGATGGTCTGGAGTACTTTGTTTCCTCTGGATGAGGCTCCCGAAACCTTATCTGCTCTGTTCACACGATTCAAGTGCCGAAAAGGATTCGGCAGTTGGTGCGGAAGGAGCTTCTAGCCAGTGCTGAACTTGCCTTTGCTTCGGTATTGGCGTGTCACCCATCCTTAGATTTAAGGGCCGTAGCAAACACTGATAGGAGTTTAGGGCAATATTATGACATTGCTAGAGGCCCCGCATATACCATTGTCTCTCGGATGGAGTCTTGTCTTGAGAAAGAAACGAGGGGTCAAGGGAACCAGGGAACCTAGTCAGGAACATAGCCTCCTTGTATCTGCGTAAGATTGTTTTGTACAAGTTTACTGCGTGCGCTACACGCTATATTGGTTTGATTGTTAATTTATTGTCGAGGGCGGCTGAGTGATCAGTTCAACCTGCTCTCTCGACGACTTCGTTGAATTTTGCAATGTTATTGCGAAGCCGATATGTAAATTTTTGTAAGAGCGAGACCCATCGACTTAGTCGAGGGAATTAGACGCTTGGCTTCGTCACGCGGTGCACCGGTTTGAGCCTTATTTTGGGATAATGTAACCATCGACTGCAGCACTTGAAGCTTTTTCGAGGCCTGGATTGGTTGTTTTGGTGCGTCATTAATCTTAGCTCTCGTTGAGAGTATTTAATCAATGACGCTGTGTAAGCGTATTCTTCAGGCCAACTCTCCCGATGGGAGTAAGAGCCGATGTTTTAGGGCCCCAAAACGATATGGTCGGGTGATAGGGCCTGAATTAAGAAGAAAGGTAGAAAACCTGATTAGAACTTTATTCATAATGCGAAAGTAACCTTAAAGGCTATCGAATAAGTAAAAACAATTGTTTCCTATGTGTAGAAACGTCGCAACTGTGCGATGTTCCACGGATTCCCAACGTCTTTTCCTGAAGCTGGATTTTTGAGCCGGTATGCTCCTCCTGGTATCACTTCAGTGACGATGTATGGTCCTTCCCACGGTGATTCAAGTTTCAGGGGTCTTTCTTGCTTCAGCCGAAGCACCATATCTCCAACATTGAAGCTTCGGCTGCGTATTCGTCGGCTGTGATAGTTCCTCAACGCCTGTTGGTACACCGTCGTTCTCGCTAAGGCAATGTCTCGTGCTTCGTCGAGAAGGTCCACAGCGTCCTGCAGCGCGATGTTTGAAGAGGATTCTGTGTATGATGTCACCCGAGGAGCTTCGAACCGAACGTCGGCTGGTAGGACTGCTTCGGCTCCGTGCACCAAGAAAAACGGGGTGTACTAAGTTGACCTGTTAGGCGTAGTGCGCAAGCTCCATAGCACAGATGGTAGCTCCTCTTCCCAGGCTCCAGCCGCGCCTATAAGGCGTTTCTTGAGGCCATCCCCTATTAGACCGTTGATCCTTTCTACCTGCCCATTGGTCTGAGGGTGGCTAACTGATGCAAACCTCAGTTTGATTCCTCCGTCGTCGCAGAACTTCCGAAAATCTTTGGAATCGAAGTTAGATCCGTTGTCCGTGACGATACTATGGGGCATACCGAGCCGACAAGTTATTCCTCTGAAAAACTGAACGGCTGTTTCGGCCTTTTGGTTTCGAACGGGCACTGCCTCGATCCACTTGGTGAACTTGTCGACTGCGACCAGTAAATACGTGTGCCCCCCAGGCGACGACCTCGGCAGTGGTCCAACTTGGTCGAGTCCCCACTGAGCAAAGGGCCAGGCTAGAGGTATTGTCATTAGATCTGTTGCGGGGGAGTGCGGTTTTGTGGAAAAGCGCTGGCAGGGGTCACATTTCATGACTAGGTCTCGAGCATCTGACGCTGCTGTTGGCCAGTAAAATCCTGCCCTGAAGGCTTTTGCTACGAGGGCCCTGCTTCCTGCATGGTGTCCGCAGGTTCCTTCATGTATCTCGCGCAGTAGTGCTTTTCCATCGTCAATGGCGATACACCTTTGGAGGACACCCGAGATGCTGCGCTTGTAAAGCTCGCCATTTATCACGGTGAAGGCCTTTGACCGCCTGACGATCCGCCTTGCTTCCACCGAATCCTCTGGCAGCTCTTGCTTCGTTAGGTATGCTAGTAAAGGTTTGGTCCATAGTGGCTCAAGGAGGAGGACTTGCTCTGCTGATGATGGTGAAGGTGAAGGTTCTTCGACAGTTTGCTGCTGGCCCGCCGCTGGTTCGGCAGTCGATGGTTTTGGAGGTGCCGAAGCTTTCTCCTTTATCGATCGCTGGGTAATGACTTCGTAAAAAACTCCGTCTGGAATGAGGGAGCACGTGGACCCTATATTTGCCAGAATATCGGCTTCTTCGTTGCTGGCTCTGCCGATATGTTTGAGCTCGCATCCTTCAAACTTGGCTTCCATATTTTGGTACAACTGTCGATAAGCGATCATGTTGTCGCTGACCGCGTCGCATAAGTTCATTGACTGCTGCACCACTAAGTTTGAATCTCCATAGATTTCTAGGCGGGTTGCCCCGCATGCTTTCGTCATCCTCATTCCGTGCAGCAACGCTTCATACTCTGCTTCATTGTTCGTCGGCAGGGGGAAGTCCATACGTAGTATGTATTTCATCTTATCTCCCTACGGTGATATCAATATCACTCCTGCTCCCGCGCCTGTGCTCCGCTTTGACCCGTCAAAGTACATTGTCCATGATCCCGACATTTCGGGTGCTGCTGGCGTCTGCGACTGGATCCAATCTGCCACAAAATCTGGGAGGATTTGGGACTTTATCGCCGTTCGGTTAACGTAAGTTAGTCGTGCGGCGCTATCTCGATGGCCCATTGGGACACCCGACCTGTGGCTTCTGGGTTAGTCATTATGTTCTTCAACGGCGCTTCACTTACGACGACGATCGGGTGCTCCGTGAAATAATGACGCAGCTTACGAGCCGACTTCCAAACTGCATACGCCAGCTTCTGGTGATGAGGATATCTCTGTTTTGCGGGTGTGAGTACTTCACTGAGGTAGTAGACGGGCCTTTGAACACCGTGGACATGTCCTACCTCTTCCCGTTCCACAACCAAAACACTGCTAAAGACTTGTGCTGTTGCGGCTATGTACATAAGCAGCTTTTCCCTTTCGCGCGGGGTGACGAGGACTGGGGACGTCGACAGGATTTTCTTCAGGTTGTCGAAGGACTCTTGCGCTTCTTTGGTCCACTCGAACTTTTCTGACTTTTTCATCAGGTTATAGAAAGGCAAAGCTTTTTCTCCCAGCTTGGCGATGAACCTGCTAAGCGCTGCCAGTCGTCCTGCCAACTGCTGCACTTGGTGCAGATTCTTTGGCGGCTCCATGTCGAGAATAGCTTTGATCTTCAAAGGGTTAGCTTTAATCCCCCTGGCCGAAATGAAGTACCCAAGCACTTGTCCCCCTGGCACTCCGAAGAAACATTTTTTGGGATTCAGCTTAATTTTATACTTGTCCAAGTTGTCGAAGGTTTCCCGTAAATCATCGATGAGGGTGGCGGCATGCTTCGTTTTCACCACAATGTCGTCGATGTAAACCTCGATGTTCTTCCCAATCTGCTCCCCAAGGCAAGCCTGCATGCAACGTTGATACGTTGCTCCCGCGTTTTTCAACCCGAAGGTCATGACGTTGTAACAGAAAACGCCGTGCGGGGTGATGAACGTGGTTAGCTCCTGGTCTTCTTTCTTCAGTTTGATCTGATTATACCCGGAGTATGCGTCAAGGAAGGAGAGGCGATCGCATCCAGCTGTAGAGTCGACTATCTGATCAATGCGAGGTAGTGGGAAGTGGTCTTTTGGGCAGTGCTTATTAAGACTGGTGTAGTCGATGCACATGCGTAGAGCGGTGGTGTCCTTCTTCGGTACCATGACGGGGTTAGCTACCCACTTGGCGTCCTTGAGCTCCCGAATGAATCCTGCTTTACGGAGCCGACTGATTTCTTCGCCAATTGCTCTTCTCTTTGGTTCGGAAAACCGGCGCATTGACTGCTGCACTGGTTTGGCTGTCGGATCAACATTAAGGGCGTGCTCAGCGAGTTCCCTGGGGATACCTGGCATGTCGGATGGTTCCCATGCAAATATCTCCCAGCGCTCACGGAGGAACTCGATGAGCGCGCCTTCCTATGCGCCAGTAAGGTCAGCCGACGTGTTGACCGTTTTCTTCGGGTCCGTAGGGTGCACCTGTAGCTTCTTAATTTCCTTTGCAGCGTCAAACTCATCGGATCTCTCGTTTCGATTGTCGGCTGGTGGTTGCGTGTGATCTGTAACGGTGTCAATTGCTTTGAGCTCTTCCCTGACTCCGAACTTCGAGGCTATCTTCTGGAACTCCCGGTCACAGTTGTCCGATCGAGCAAAGCTTCCATGGACAGTTATTGGGGTCCCGTTGTTGCCTGGCATCTTCAGCTTCAAGTATGCATAGTGGGGTACGGCCATAAATTTGGCAAACGCGGGCCTGCCGAGGATGGCGTGATACTGAGACTCCCAGTCGACTACTTCGAACTCGATCTTCTCTTTCCTGAAATTGCTAGGCGTGCCGAAGACCACGTCCAATGACGTTCTTCCAAGGGAATAAGCGGGTCGAGTCGGTATAATGCCGTGAAATCCTGTATCGGATTCTCTTAACATATCGACTGTTAAACCCATTGCTCTCATGGTGCTGGCGAACATTAAGTTCAGGCCGCTTCCTCCATCCATGAATACTTTGCTCATATTGTATCCTCCGATCTGCGCTTCGAGAACAAGGGCTGCGTGGCCAGGCCTCGGAACGGCTTTCGGGTGATCTGCCCTGCTGAAGGAAATACTCTGATCTGACCAGTCGATGAAGTCGGGTGTGTCGACCATGGCAACCTCCGCGTACTTTACTTCTCGGGAGAATTTCTTGATCTCTCTCTTCGAAAAGCTGGTTTTGTGGATCATATTGACTTGCCCGCATGGTTCCGGGAACACCTCTGCTGTACGCTCGTCCCGAAGCTCATCTTCTCCTGCTGGTACGTATGGCTCTGGTACGTACGGCTCCGGTGCATAACTGTAAGATCTTGCCCTTCTCTCCATTGCATGAACTCTTGATATGGCCTCGGTTCTGAGATCATCGCAGAACTGCCGAATCTCCAGAAAATGTCGACAGTTCCTTAGCAGGTGGCTAGACTTCTCTCGACCGTCCATCGGATCGATATAAGAGTGGAGGTAACATGGTGCCTCGAGCTGCTCTGTAGCCGATAGATACGGCGAGCGGGTGCGTCCCTTGATTGATAATGTATCGTGGTATCCTGGCTTGACCTGCCGAAGGTGAGGTACTGTCTGTCCTTCCTCCCCATGGTTCGAGTCCCTTCGTCTTTTCCTTCGCCCTGCTGTGACGTCGAAACCCCCTTGGTGGTTCTCTTGTATGCTTCTAGATGGAATCCTTAGGGTTGCCACTGGAGGGATGCTTTCTGGGACTGCGGCCTTTAGACCGGATACGCTGGCCCCGGGGAGGCGAAGGAAACCTCCAGAGTCGATGATGAAGTGAAAACCACCGAAAGTAGCATCCATATCGCAAGTCGATCCTGCAGGGATCAAGTGAGGCGCTTCGCGGTGCGGCACAAATTCGAAAGATCCGCAGCGGATTGGATCCCTTGGTTCCGCTGGCGTTGGCGACTCGAGTACGAATGCTGCGGACATGACTGGTACTGCCGATGAATTGCCTGGTGCTGACAGGGTTCCCACAGACGGCACCAATTGTCGAGGGTACTCCTCGGCAATGCCCTCCGTTTGGGGCTTAGGGTTAGCGGAATCCTGCAAGCTGACACGAGACATCGGTTCACAGACAAGCGGGGAGAGCGATTTACCCAGGTTCGGGGCCCTCGATGAGGTAAAACCCTTACGTCCTGCCTGTCTGTTCTTGATTATGATGATAATGGGTTACAATGGGGTGCCGAATAGTTCGACTGAGATCTCGTCGAAAGGCTAAGTGCTATGGTGACCTAGCTCTAGATTTCCTGGTGGCTACGGTTGCTATGATTGGTTGTGTCCCTCGGCAGCCCCTCTCCTGGCCTTTATATAGGAGGCCAGGTCTCAAGAGGTCTAACCAAGTACGACTAGGTTTACAACAGCTTTAGATCTAATCTTTCCTTGTTCGGCCGCTTCCTTGTCTTGCCCGCCAAGGATTCCTCTGGTGCACCGCCCAGGTGGCCCATCTTGCCTCCAGGTGTCTTCATGGGTCTTCAACTAATCAATACAGGATAGGGCAATGTCGGTTACCCGAAGGGTAATGCCCACGTCACCTGGAGTACCGCCGGTGTGCAGCAACTACAGCGGCCGTAACCCTAGGCGCCAAGAGAGCGTCTATGGCGAGCAGAAGGAGGCGAGCCCGTCAGATCGACGCGGATGAGTCGACGTGCCGTCGCAAGACGCGTCGAACGCGCCTGATAACGCATGAAGCACACGTCCGTTGGGAACCACAAGAGGAAGGTGTGATGCGTACAGCAGCAAGTTTTCCCTAAGTAAGAAACCAAGGGTATCGAACCAGTAGGAGATGAAGGCCACGTGAAGGTTGTTGGTGAAGGAGTGTAGTGCGGTGCAACACTAGGGATTCCGGCTCCAACGTGGAACCTGCACAAAACAATCAAAATACTTTGCCCCAACTTAACAGTGAGGTTGTCAATCTCACCGGCTTGCTGTAAACAAAGGATTAAACATATGGTGTGGAGAATGATGTTTGTTTGCAAAGAACAGCAGAGAACAATGGTTGCAGTAGATTGTATTTCAGATGTAAAAGAATGGACCGGGGTCCACAGTTCACTAGTGGTGTCTCTCCAATAAGATAAATAGCATGTTTGGTGAACAAATTACAGTTGGGCAATTGACAAATAGAGGGAGCATAGCAATGCACATACATATCATGATGACTAATATGAGATTTACTTAGGGCATTACGACAAAGAACATAGACCGCTATCCAGCATGCATCTATGCCTAAAAAGTCCACCTTCGGGTTAGCATCCGCACCCCTTCCAGTATTAAGTTGCAAACAACAGACAATTGCATTAAGTACTGTGCGTAATGTAAACAATACAAATATCCTTAGACAAAGCATTGTTGTTTTATCCCTAGTGGCAACAGCACATCCATAACCTTAGAACTTTCTGTCACTGTCCCAGATTCAATGGAGGCATGAACCCACTATCGAGCATAAATACTCCCTCTTGGAGTTACAAGTATCAACTTGGCCAGAGCCTCTGCTAGCAACGGAGAGCATGCAAGATCATAAACAACACATATATGATAGATCAATAATCAACTTGACATAGTATTCCATGTTCATCGGATCCCAACAAACACAACATGTAGCATTACAAATAGATGATCTTGATCATGATAGGCAGCTCACAAGATCTAAACATGATAGCACAAGAGGAGAAGACAACCATCTAGCTACTGCTATGGACCCATAGTCCAAGGATGAACTACTCACGCATCAGTCCGCAGGCGGGCATGGTGATAATGTAGAGTCCTCTGGTGATGATTCCCCTCTCCGGCAGGGTGCCGGAGGCGATCTCCTGAATCCCCCGAGATGGGATTGGCGGCGGCGTCTCTGGAAATTTTCTCGTATCGTGGCTCTCGGTAATAGGGTTTTCGCGACGGAGATAATATATAGGCGAAGGGGCAGAGTCGGGGGACGCTCGAGGGGCCCACCCCATAGGGCGGCGCGGCCAAGGGTGGGGCCGCGCCCCCCTAGGGTGTGGCCGCCTCGACGCCCCTCTTGGTCTCCTCTTCGTACTTCTGGAAGGCTCCATGGAAAATAAGACCGTGGGCTTTTGTTTCGTCCAATTCCGAGAATATTTCCTGTGTAGGATTTTTGAAACCAAAAATAGCAGAAAACAGGAACTGATGCTCCGGTATCTTGTTAATAGGTTAGGGCCGGAAATTGCATTAAAATGATATAAAGTGTATATAAAACATGTGAGTATTGTCATAAAACTAGCATGGAACATAAGAAATTATAGATACGTTTGAGACGTATCAAGCATCCCCAAGCTTAGTTCCTACTCGCCCTCGAGTAGGTAAACGATAACAAGGATAATTTCTGAAGTGACATGCTACTATCATAATCTTGATCAATACTATTGTAAAGCATATGAGATGAATGAAGTGATTCAAAGCAATGGTAAAGATAATGACTAAACTACTGAATCATATAGCAAAGACTTTTCATGAATAGTACTTTCAAGACAAGCATCAATAAGTCTTGCATAAGAGTTAACTCATAAAGCAATAAATTCTTAATAGAAGGTTTTGAAGCAACACAAAGGAAGATATAAGTTTCAGCAGTTGCTTTCAACTTCAACATGTATATCTCATGGATAATTGTCAACACAAAGTAATATGATGAGTGCAAATAAGCATGTTTGTAGGAATCAATGCACACAGTTGACACAAGTGTTTGCTTCTAAGATAGAAAGAAGTAGGTAAACTGACTCAACATAAAGTAAAAGAAAGGCCCTTCGTAGAGGGAAGCAGGGATTACTTATGTGCTAGAGCTTTTTATTTTGAAAACATGGAAACAATTTTGTCAACGGTAGTAATAATTCATATGTGTTATGCATAAAACATCCTATAAGTTGCAAGCCTCATGCATCGAATACCAATAGTGCTCGCACCTTGTCCTAATTAGCTCGGATTTCCATGGATTATCATTGCATTACATATGTTTCAACCAAGTGTCACAAAGGGGTACCTCTATGCCACCTGTACAAAGGTCCAAGGAGATAGATCGCATTTGATTTCTCGTTTTTGATAAATCTCAACTTGAGGACATCCATACCGGGACAACATAGAAAACAGATGATGGACTCCTCTTTAATGCTTAAGCATTCTACAACAGATAATATTCTCATAAGAGATTTGAGGATTAATGTCCAAGCTGAAACTTCCTCCATGATACATGGCTTTGGTTGGCGGCCCAATGTTCTTCTCTAACAATATGCATACTCAAACCATTTAATCATGACAAATCACCCTTACTCCAGACAAGACGAACATGCATAGCAACTCACATGATATTCAACAAAAGTGTAACAGTTGATGGCGTCCCCAGAAACATGGTTACCGCTCAACAAGCAACTTATAAGAAATAAGATACATAAGCGACATATTCTTTACCACAATAGTTTTTAAGCTACTTTCCCATGAGCTATATATTGCAAAGACAAGGAATGAAATTTTTAAAGGTAGCACGCAAGCAATTTACTTTGGAATGGCAGAGAAATACCACATAGTAGGTAGTTATGGTGGACACAAATGGCATAGGTTTTGGCTCAAGGTTTTGGATGCACGAGAAGCATTCCCTCTCAGTACAAGGCTTTGGCTAGCAAGGTTGTTTGAAGCAAACACAAGTATGAACCGGTACAACAAAACTTACATAAGAACATATTGCAAGCATTATAAGACTCTACACTGTGTTCCTTGTTGTTCAAACACTTTTACCAGAAAATATCTAGACTTTAGAGAGACCAATCATGCAAACCAAATTTCAACAAGCTCTACGGTAGTTCTCCACTAATAGGTTTAAACTACATGATGCAAGAGCTTAAACATGATCTATTTGAGAGCTCAAAACAATTGCCTGATACGTCTCCAACGTATCTATAATTTCTGATGTTCCATGTTTGTTTTATGACAATACCTACATGTTTTGCTCGCACTTTGTAATGTTTTTATGCGTTTTCCGGAACTAACCTATTGACGAGATGCTGAAGAGCCAGTTGTTGTTTTCTGCTGTTTTTGGTTTCAGAAATCCTACAAAGGAAATATTCTCGGAATCGGACGAAATCAACGCCCAATATCTTATTTTCCCCGAAGCTTCCAGAGCACCGAAGAGGGGCCAGAGGGGAGCCAGGGGCCCCACCCCACAGGGCGGCGTGGCTAGGGGGCGCCCCCTAGTGTGTGGGTCCCCCGTGGCCCCTCCGACTCCGCCTCTTCACCTATAAGACTCCTCATGACCTAAATCTTCGACACGAATTGACGAAACTCCAGAAAACCTTCCAGAGCCGCCGCCATCGCGAAACTCCAATTCGGGGGACAGAAGTCTCTGTTCCGGCACCCTGCCGGGACGGGGAATTGCCCCCGGAGTCATCTCCATCGACATCACCGCCATCTTCATCGCCATCGCTGTCTCCCATGATGAGGAGGGAGTAGTTCTCCCCCGAGGCTGAGGGCTCTACCGGTAGCTATGTGGTTAATCTCTCTCCCATGTACTTCAATACAATGATCTCATGAGCTGCCTTACATGATTGAGATCCATATGATGAGCTTCGTAATCTAGATGTCATATGCTATTCAAGTGCTTAATTATGTGAACTTTGGAGTTACTGTGACCTCGGTGTAATGGTGATAGTGTGTGCGTCGTGTGTAACTCCCTTATGAATTGTGGTGTGTTAGTACCTCCTATGAATTGCTCACGGTGACGGTGTGGGGTGTTTATAGTACTTGGGAATACGCCTTTGAGGTGTGCTTTTGCACACTTGCCCAATGAATTTGAGTTCTCTATCCAATAAGAGAGTAGTATGATGAAGTGCTTATATTTAATTATGATTGCAATGTTGAGAGTGTCCACTAGTGAAAGTATGATCCCTAGGCCTTGTTTCTAAGCATTGAATCGCCGTTTACTTACTGTTCTGCTACATGTTTACTTGCTGCCATCTTTATTTCAGACTGCTATTACTACTCATAATCATCCATATTACTTGTATTTCACTATATCTTCGCCGAACTAGTGCACCTATACATCTGACAAGTGTATTAGGTGTGTTGGGGACACAAGAGACTTCTTGTATCGTAATTGCAGGGTTGCTTGAGAGGGATATCTTTGACCTCTACCTCCCTGAGTTCGATAAAACTTGGGTGATTCACTTAAGGGAAACTTGCTGCTGTTCTACAAACCTCTGCTCTTGGAGGCCCAACACTGTCTACAGGAATAGAAGCGTGCGTAGACATCAAGCATATTTTCTGGAGCCGTTGCCGGGGAGGTAAGGTAAAAGGTATTCACATCCTCTGACTACTAAGGTATTTCCTAGCATTGTTGCATGTGTGTGAGTGCTCGAAGCTATTTCCTTTAGATCCTGCAATTGCATCTTTTTGTTTCTTGTTTTTATTTTCACTAGTTAGGCATAATGGAAAACAACAAAAAATTTAGTGAGCTTTTTAATCTATTTCCTGAGTTAAGACATGAATTATTTGATGGGAAAATTAAAAAACCTATGGAACCTTATTTGCATGCTAGTAGCAATGTTATTAGTATGAACGCAATTACTGCTAATGCTATGGAGAAGTCTAAGCTTGGGGAAGCTAGTTTTTATGATCTTTTTAGCTTCCCATCTTTAGGGGAGAAAATTTGCTCTGATAATGCTTTATCTCCCATATGCGATAACTCTAATGATGCTTGTGATATTTTAAATCCACCTACTGAAAGTATTCCTTTCAAGATACCCATGAAAATTATTGAACGTGTTATGGATAACCGCTATGAAGGAGATGGAACTGTTCATCCTGGAGATCATTTACTGTTTTTGCATGAATTATGCGGGTTATTTAAGTGTGCAGGTATCTCTATGGATGAAGTGAGGAAGAAACTATTCTCTATTTCGCTGTCTGGTAAAGCGGCGCATTGGTATAAATTGCTGAAGAATAGTCATTCTCTTGGTTGGGAGGAAATTGTATCTCTCTTTTATTCTAAATTTTATCCTCCTCATGAAGTGCATATTGATAGGAATTGCATTTATAACTTTTATCCTCGTGATGGAGAGAGTATTCCCCAAGCATGGGGGAGATTGAAGTCACTAATGCTCAAATGTCCCATTCATGAGCTCCCCCGTAATGTTATTATTAATAAATTTTATGCAAGGCTTTCAGGACATCACAAGGACTATCTAGATGCCTGTTTGGAGGGATCTTTCACAAGCAAGGAGGTTGAAGCTAGATGGGATCTTCTTTATCAGATTCAGGAGAATACTGAAGATTGGGAGACCGACAAAGGTAGAGAGTCAGGTATAAATTATGATTATGAATGCATTGAAACTTTTATGGATACTGATAAAATTCGAAATATGAGTGCTACTTATGGTCTTGACTCTCAAGTTGTTGCAAATCTTTATAAAGCTTTTGCCTCTCATTTTGAATTGCCTAGGAAGAATTTTGATAAATATCATGAACCCTTTAAAGATGCTTGCATGAAAAATGAAATTGTTATTAATGATTGCAATAAACATGCCCAAACTTCTGAAAATGCTATTTCTTATAAGCATGTTAATTTTTGTGGATTGCATAGACCCTGTGGAATTAATCAAATCGAAGATGAATATTGTATCCATCATATGAATGAAAAAACTAGAAAGTGGTCTAGGGCTCTAGATGATCTTGGTAAAAAAGTTTGTGCCCTCTATCCTTTTATTTGTGAACTTTGCCATAGAGCGGGTCATTTTAATTTTCAATGCTCCTCGAATGATAATTCGAACCCCATGAGTGCTGCAAATTTGTATTGTGATGATGAAATTAATCCTAATCAGCATCATGAACTTACTTTATTTTTGTGGTGTGAAGAGTTATCAAGAAAAATCTCTTTGCTACATATGAGTGATCTTGATATTGGTGATGTCCTGCATGGGTGTTTTTCTTATTGCATTGATAATTGCCATACAAATACTTACATACAAAATATTTTAGAAGATGACACTTTGCCAAAATATGATAGGACCGCTGTGTGTTTTGAACTTATTAATGAAAAGGAGGAATCCTCCCAAGTTTCTTCTATTGTTTCTAGAATTAAATCAGGTTATGCGGATAAGCCTCCCTTCAAGCCTCTTCCTCCTAAAGAAGGGAACGAGGAGAAGGAAGAGAAGAAGAAGAAGAAGAAGAAGAAGAAGAAGAAGAAGAAGAAGGGAACAAAGAAGAAGAAGGGGAATAAAGAGAAAGAGGTAACGGCATATCCCCGCGTGTATGAGATAACGATAGGTAACCGTAAGTATGTTGCTCCTAATGATTATTATGATAATGAATCTGAGTACAATGATCTTCCTATGCCCTTTACCTACATTAGTGATCATGATTTGAAAGAGCACACTACTTTTGATATTGAAAATCTCTGGGAAACTAATTCTGAAAATGATGATGTTAATAATTGCCATAGTATCAGTACTATCCATGCTTCCTCCCATAATGATATAGAAAGCTCTAAGCTTGGGGATGAGGTGTTTTAAAATCCTTTTGCTACTGATCATTATATGTTTGATACATATCCTTCTAGTAACAATGATGGTATGGTCACAGATGAACATACTGTGAAAGATAACTATTCTATTTCTTATGATGACACTATGCCTCCAATCTTTGATGATTATTATAAAGAATGCTATGATATAGGTTATAACTATCCTTATGAAACTTTTCATAGTTATGATTGGATTGCCAAAAACAATTCCCTTAGTATGCAACTTGTTTACCATGTTCAAATTCTTGATAATAATCTTGCTCCAATTACTATTAATGAGAAGAACTATTCTTATGCCAAAATTAATGATACTCTTATGCATATGAACCATGATAAGAATGTTTTAAGTGATGGTTATATTGTTGATTTCATCAATGATGCTACTGAAAGTTATTATGAGAGAGGGAAACATGGTTATATGCATCTTAATAGTATTAAGTTTCCCCTCTTTATGTTGAGAATCTTGAAGTTGAGCTTGTGTTGCCTTCCTATGCTTGTCACTTTGTTCTTCATGAATTTGTTTATTCACAAGATTCCTTTTCATAGGAAGTGGGTTAGGCTTAAATTTGTTTTGAATTTGATTTTTGATGCTCTCTTTTGCTTCAACTCTTATTTCTTGCGAGTGCATCATTAAATTTACTAAGCCCATCTTAATGGCTATAAAGAAAGCACTTCTTGGGAGATAACCCATGTTTTTATTTTACTACTGTTTTGTTGTGTCTTGGAAGTTGTTACTACTGTAGCAACCTCTCCTTATCTTTATTTTATTGCGTTGTTGTGCCAAGTGAAGTCTCTAATAGAAGGTTGATACTAGATTTGGATTACTGTGCAAAAATAGATTTCTTGCTGTGACGAATTTGGGCAGGGTTCTCTGTAGGTAACTCAGAAAAATCTGCCAATTTACGTGCGTGATCCTCAGATATGTACGCAACTTTCATTAGTTTTGAGTTTTCTCATCTGAGTAAGTTTAGTGCCCCAGAAAAATTCGTCTTTACGGACTGTTCTGTTTTGACAGATTCTGCCTTTTATTTCGCATTGCCTCTTTTGCTATGTTGGATGGATTTCTTTGTTCCATTAACTTTCAGTAGCTTTGGATGATTGTGTCACCTCTGAACATGTGAATTTTTGATTATGCACTAACCCTCTAATGAGATTGTTTTGAGTTTGGTGTGGAGGAAGTTTTTCAAGGATCAAGAGAGGAGGATGATACAATATGATCAAGAAGAGTGAAAAGTCTAAGCTTGGGGATGCCCCCGTGGTTCATCCCTGCATATTTCAAGAAGACTCAAGCATCTAAGCTTGGGGATGCCCAAGGCATCCCCTTCTTCATCGACAACTTATCAGGTCACCTCTAGTGAAACTATATTTTTATTCTGTCACATCTTATGTACTTTACTTGGAGCGTCTGTGTGCTTTTATTTTCGTTTTGTTATTCTTTGAATAAATTCATGCTTGTGTGGGAGAGAGACACGCTCCGCTCGTTCATATGAACACTGGTGTTCTTAGCTTTACTTTAATGTTCATGGCGAAGGTTGAAACTGCTTCGTTTATTGTTATTTGGTTGGAAACAGAAAATGCCTCATATTGTCTTGAATAATTTGATACTTGGCAATTGTTTTGAGCTCTCAAGTAGATCATGATTAAGCTCATGCACCATGTAGTTTAAACCTATTAGTGGAGAACTACCGTAGAGCTTGTTGAAATTGGTTTGCATGATTGGTATATCTAAGGTCTAGATATTTTCTGGTAAAAGTGTTTGAGCAACAAGGAAGACAGTGTAGAGTCTTATAATGCTTGCAATATGTTCTTATGTAAGTTTTGCTGTACCGGTTCATACTTGTGTTTGCTTCAAACAACCTTTCTAGCCAAAGCCTTGTACTGAGAGGGAATGCTTCTCGTGCATCCAAAACCTTGAGCCAAAACCTATGCCATGTGTGTCCACCATACCTACCTACTATGTGGTATTTTCTGCCATTCCAAGTAAATACTTCGTGTGCTACCTTTAAACAATTCAAAAGTTATTACCTCTTATTTGAGTCAATGTTTTATAGCTCATGAGGAAGTATGTGGTGTTTTATCTTTCAATCTTGTTGGGCAACTTTCACCAATGGACTAGTGGCTTCATCCGCTTATCCAATAATTTTGCAAAAAGAGCTGGCAATGGGGTTCCCATCCCCAAATTAATTAACCTTCATAATTTTGCAAATAGACACTCCTCCATGGTATGTGAAATGTTGGAAGGCACCCGAGGATTCGGTTAGCCATGGCTTGAGAAAGCAAAGGTGGGGAGGAGTGTCATCTCTAAATAAAAATAAAATAAATAGACACTCCTTCATGGTATGTGATTGTTGGAAGGCACCCGAGGATTCGGTTAGCCATGGCTTGTGAAAGAAAAGGTTGGAAGGAGTGTCACCCAAAAATAAAAATTTCATGGGAGCCGCTCTTTGAAAGTCTATTTGGCAAGGAGGTTAGAGTGCCCACTACCATTCATTGACAACAACAAACACCTCTCAAAACTTTACTTTTATGCTCTCTTTATGATTTCAAAACTTGAAAAGCTCTAGCACATGATTTAATCCCTGCTTCCCTCTGCGAAGGGCCTTTCTTCTACTTTATGTTGAGTCAGTTTACCTACTTCCTTCCATCTTAGAAGCAAACACTTGTGTCAACTATGCATTGATTCTTACATACTTGCTTATTTGCATTCATCATATTACTTTGCGTTGACAATTATCCATGAGATATACATGTTGAAAGTTGAAAGCAATTGCTGAAACTTGTATCTTCCTTTGTGTGCTTCAATGCCTTTACTTTGAATTTATTGCTTTATGAGTTAACTCTTATGCAAGACTTTTGATGCTTGTCTTGAAAGTAATATTCATGAAAAGTTTTGCTATATGTTATCTATTTGTTAGCAACTATAGATCATTGCCTTGAGTCACTTCATTCATCTCATATGCTTTACAATAGTATGATCAAGATTATGTAAGTAGCATGTCGCTACAGAAATTATTCTTTTTATCGTTTACCTACTCGAGGGCGAGTAGGAACTAAGCTTGGGGATGCTGATACGTCTACAACGTATCTATAATTTCTGATGTTCCATGCTTGTTTTATGACAATACCTACATGTTTTGCTCGCACTTTGTAATGTTTTTATGCGTTTTCCGGAAATAACCTATTGACGAGATGCCGAAGAGCCAGTTGCTGTTTTCTGCTGTTTTTGGTTTCAGAAATCCTACAAAGGAAATATTCTCAGAATCGGACGAAATCAACGCCCAATATCTTATTTTCCCCGGAAGCTTCCAGAGCACCGAAGAGGGGCCAGAGGGGAGCCAGGGGGTCCCACCCCACAGGGCGGCGCGGCCAAGGGGGGGCGCGCCCCCCTAGTGTGTGGGTCCCCCGTGGCCCCTCCGAATCCGCCTCTTCGCCTATAAGACTCCTCGTGACCTAAATCTTCGACACGGATTGACGAAACTCCAGAAAACCTTCCAGAGCCGCCGCCATCGCGAAACTCCAATTCGGGGGACAGAAGTCTCTGTTCCGGCACCCTGCCGGGACGGGGAATTGCCCCCGGAGTCATCTCCATCGACATCACCGCCATCTTCATCGCCATCGCTGTCTCCCATGATGAGGAGGGAGTAGTTCTCCCCCGAGGCTGAGGGCTCTACCGGTAGCTATGTGGTTAATCTCTCTCCCATGTACTTCAATACAATGATCTCATGAGCTGCCTTACATGATTGAGATCCATATGATGAGCTTTGTAATCTAGATGTCATATGCTATTCAAGTGCTTAATTATGTGAACTTTGGAGTTACTGTGACCTCGGTGTAATGGTGATAGTGTGTGCGCCGTGTGTAACTCCCTTATGAATTGTGGTGTGTTAGTACCTCCTATGAATTGCTCACGGTGACGGTGTGGGGTGTTTATAGTACTTGGGAATACGCCTTTGAGGTGTGCTTTTGCACACTTGCCCAATGAATTTGAGTTCTCTATCCAATAAGAGAGTAGTATGATGAAGTGCTTATATTTAATTATGATTGCAATGTTGAGAGTGTCCACTAGTGAAAGTATGATCCCTAGGCCTTGTTTCTAAGTATTGAATCACCGTTTACTTACTGTTCTGCTACATGTTTACTTGCTGCCATCTTTATTTCAGATTGCTATTACTACTCATAATCATCCATATTACTTGTATTTCACTATCTCTTCGCCGAACTAGTGCACCTATACATCTGACAAGTGTATTAGGTGTGTTGGGGATACAAGAGACTTCTTGTATCGTAATTGCAGGGTTGCTTGAGAGGGATATCTTTGACCTCTACCTCCCTGAGTTCGATAAACCTTGGGTGATTCACTTAAGGGAAACTTGCTGCTGTTCTACAAACCTCTGCTCTTGGAGGCCCAACACAGTCTACAGGAATAGAAGCGTGCGTAGACATCATTGCCAATTATCAAATTATTCAAGATAATATACTAATTACCACATGAAGCATTTTCTGTTTCCCAACCAAATAGCAATGAACGAAGCGGTTTTCAACCTTCGCCATGAACATTAAAGTAAAGCTAAGAACACCAGTGTTCATATGAACAAGCGGAGCGTGTCTTTCTCCCACACAATGATTGCTAGGATCCGAATTTATTCAAACAAAAACAAAAATAAAAAACATACAGATGCTCCAAGTAAAGCACATAAGATGTGACGGAATAAAAATATAGTTTCACTAGAGGTGACCTGATAAGTTGTCGATGAAGAAGGGGATGCCTTGGGCATCCCCAAGCTTAGATGCTTGAGTCCTCTTGAAATATGCGGGGGTGAACCACGGGGGCATCCCCAAGCTTAGACTTTTCACTCTTCTTGATCATATTATATCATCCTCCTCTCTTGACCCTTGAAAACTTCCTCCACACCAAACTCAAAACAATCTTATTAGAGGGTTAGTGCATAATCAAAAATTCACATGTTCAGAGAGGACACAATCATTCCTAACACCTCTGGACATTACCCAAGGCTACTGAAAGTTAATGGAGCAAAGAAATCCATTCAAACACAGTAAAGGAGGCAATGTGAAATAAAAGGCAGAATCTGTCAAAACAGAACAGTCTGTAAAGACGAATTTTAACGAGGCACTTAACATGCTCAGATGAAGAAGCTCAAATTAAATGAAAGTTGCGTACATATCTGTGGATCACTCATGATTTTTCGCAGATTTGTCTGAGTTTCGTACAGAGAGATCTACTCAAATTCATGACAGCTAGAAATCTATTTCTGCGCAGAAATCCAAATCTAGTATCAGCCTTACTATCAAAGACTTTACTTGGCACAACAATGCAATAAAGTAAAGATAAGGAGATGTTTCTACAGTAGTAACAACTTCCAAGACACAAATATAAAACAAAAATTGCAGAAATAAAATAATGGGTTGTCTCCCATAAGCGCTTTTCTTTAACGCCTTTCAGCTAGGCGCAGAAAGTGTAAATCAAGTATTATCAAGAGATGAAGCATCAACATCATAATTTTTTCTAATAATAGAATCAAAAGGTAACTTCATTCTATTTCTAGGGAAGTGTTCCATACCTTTCTTAAGAGGAAATTGATACTTAATATTCCCTTCCTTCATATCAATAATAGCACCAACAGTTCGAAGAAAGGTCTTCCCAAAATAATAGGACAAGATGCATTGCATTCAATATCCAAGACAACAAAATCAACGGGGACAAGGTTATTGTTAACCGTAATGTGAACATTATAAATCCTCCCCAAGGGTTTCTTTTTAGAATTATCAGCAAGATTAACATCCAAATAACAATATTTCAATGGTGGCAAGTCAAGCATATCATAGAGTTTCTTAGGCATAACAGAAATACTTGCTCCAAGATCACATAAAGCATTACAATCAAAATCATTTACCTTCATTTTAATGATGGGCTCCCAACCATCTTCCAACTTCCTAGGAATAGAAGTTTCAAGTTTTAATTTCTCTTCTCTAGCTTTAATAAGAGCATTTGTAATAGGTTTTGTAAAGGCCAAGTTTATAGCACTAGCATTAGGACTTCTAGCAAGTTTTTGCAAGAACTTAATAACTTCAGCGATATGACAATTATCAAAATCTAAACCATTATGATCTAAAGCAATGGGATCATTGTCCCCAATACTCTGAAAAACTTCAGCACTTTTATCACAAACAGTTTCAGCAGTTTCAGGTAAGTTTGCATGCTTTGTATTAGGAGTAGAAACATTGACAACACCAATTATTTTACCATTGATAGTAGGAGGTTTAGCAACATGTGAAGCATTAACATTACTAGTGGTGGTAATAGTCCAAACTTTAGCTACATTATTTTCTTTAGCAAGTTTTTCTTCTCTTTCCCACCTAGCATGCAATTCAACCATCATTCTAATATTGTCATTAATTCGAACTTGGATAGCGTTTGCTGTAGCAAATGACTTAATATCTTTAGTTTCATTAGGCATAACTTTCAGTTTTAAAAGATCAACATCAGCAGCAAGACTATCAACCTTAGAAGCAAGAACATCAATTTTACCAAGCTTTTCCTCAACAGATTTGTTAAAAGCAGTTTGTGTACTAATGAATTCTTTAAGCATGACCTCAAGACCAGAGGGTACACTCCTACTATTGTTGTAAGAATTACCATAAGAATTACCACAACCATTACTATTATTAGAAGGATATGGCCTATAGTTCTTACCAAAATTATTCCTATAAGCATTGTTGTTGAAATTATTATTTTTAATGAAGTTCACATCAACATGATCTTCTTGAGCAACCAATGAAGCTAAAGGAACATTATTAGGATCAACATTAGATCTACCATTAACAAGCATAGACATAATAACATCAATCTTATCACTCAAGGAGGAGGTTTCTTCAACAGAATTTACCTTCTTACCTTGTGGAGTCCTTTCAGTGTGCCATTCAGAGTAGTTGATCATCATATCATCAAGAAGCTTTGTTGCGGCACCCAAAGTGATGGACATAAAAGTACCTCCAGCAGCTGAATCCAATAGGTTCCTCGAAGAAAAATTCAATCCTGCATAAAAGGTTTGGATGATCATCCAAGTAGTTAGTCCATGGGTAGGGCAATTCTTTACCAAAGATTTCATTCTTTCTCCTGCTTGGGCAACATGTTCATTATCCAATTGCTTAAAATTCATTATGCTACTTCTCAAAGATATAATTTTAGCAGGAGGATAATATCTACCAATGAAAGCATCTTTACATTTAGTCCATGAATCAATACTATTCTTAGGCAAGGATAGCAACCAATCTTTAGCTCTTCCTCTTAAGGAGAAAGGAAAAAATTTCGGTTTTATAATATCCCCATCTACATCCTTATACTTTTGCATTTCACAAAGTTCAAAAAAATTATTAAGATGGGCAGCAGCATCATCAGTACTAACACCAGAAAATTGCTCTCTCATAACAAGATTTAGTAAAGCATGTTTAATTTCATAAAATTCTGTTGTAGCAACAGGTGGAGCAATAGGTGTGCATATGAAATCATTATTATTTGTGCTAGTAAAGTCACACAACTTAGTGTTCTCAGGAGTATTCATTTTAACAATAATAAAATAAGTAAAGCAAAATAAATTAAGTAAAGTAAAACAAGTAACTAATTTTTTGTGTTTTTGATATAAAGAAAGCAAACAAGACAGAAAATAAAATAAAGTAAAGCAAGACTATAAACAAAGTAAAGAGATTGGATGTGAGAGACTCCCCTTGCAGCGTGTCTTGATCTCCCCGGCAACGGCGCCAGAAAAAGAGCTTGATAACGCGTGAAGCACACATCCGTTGGGAACCCCAAGAGGAAGGTGTGATGCGTACAACAACAAGTTTTCCCTCAGTAAGAAACCAAGGTTATCGAACCAGTAGGAGATGAAGGCCACGTGAAGGTTGTTGGTGAAGGAGTGTAGTGCGGCGCAACACCAGGGATTCCGGCGCCAACGTGGAACATGCACAACACAATCAAAATACTTTGCCCCATCTTAACAGTGAGGTTGTCAATCTCACCGGCTTGCTGTAAACAAAGGATTAAACGTATGGTGCGGAGAATGATGTTTGTTTGCAAAGAACAGCAGAGAACAATGGTTGGAGTAGATTGTATTTCAGATGTAAAAGAATGGACCGGGGTTCACAGTTCACTAGTGGTGTCTCTCCAATAAGATAAATAGCATGTTGGGTGAACAAATTACAGTTGGGCAATTGACAAATAGAGATAGCATAGCAATGCACATACATATCATGATGACTAATATGAGATTTACTTAGGGCATTACGACAAAGAACATAGACCGCTATCCAGCATGCATCTATGCCTAAAAAGTCCACCTTCGGGTTAGCATCCGCACCCCTTCCAGTATTAAGTTGCAAACAATAGACAATTGCATTAAGTACCGTGCGTAATGTAAACAATACAAATATCCTTAGACAACGCATTGTTATTTTATCCCTAGTGGCAACAACACATCCATAACCTTAGAACTTTCTGTCACTGTCCCAGATTCAATGGAGGCATGAACCCACTATCGAGCATAAATACTCCCTCTTGGAGTTACAAGTATCAACTTGGCCAGAGCCTCTACTAGCAACGGAGAGCATGCAAGATCATAAACAACACATATATGATAGATCAATAATCAACTTGAATTAGTATTCCATATTCATCGGACCCCAACAATCACAACATGTAGCATTACAAATAGATGATCTTGGTCATGATAGGCAGCTCACAAGATCTAAACATGATAGCACAAGAGGAGAAGACAACCATCTAGCTACTGCTATGGACCCATAGTCCAAGGATGAACTACTCATGCATCAGTCTGGAGGCGGGCATGGTGATGTAGAGTCCTCCGGTGATGATTCCCCTCTCCGGCAGGGTGCCGGAGGCGATCTCCTGAATCCCCTGAGATGGGATTGGTGGCGTCTCTGGAACTTTTCTCGTATCGTGGCTCTCGGTAATAGGGTTTTCGCGACGGAGAGAATATATAGGCGAAGGGGCAGAGTCGGGGATGCTCGAGGGGCCCACCCCATAGGGCGGCGCGGCCAAGGGTGGGGCTGCGCCCCCCTAGGCTGTGGCTGCCTCGATGCCCTCTTCGTCTCCTCTTCGGACTTTTGGAAGGCTCCGTGGAAAATAAGACCGTGGGCTTTTGTTTCGTCCAATTCCGAGAATATTTCCTATGTAGGATTTCTGAAACCAAAAACAGTAGAAAACAGGAACTGGCGCTTCGGCATCTTGTTAATAGGTTAGTGCCGGAAAATGCATCAAAATGATATAAAGTGTATATAAAACATGTGAGTATTGTCATAAAACTAGCATGGAACATAAGAAATTATAGATACGTTTTAGACGTATCAGTGCCCCATGGCGAGGGTAGAGATGGCTGGAGCTGGCCGGAATCAGCCGGCGACGGGGGAGGCGACGCGGAATCACGGGAGGAGCTAGGGTTAGGTTTGGGCAGAGACGAGGGGAGCGAGTGTGGCCGAACGGGCCGGACCAGGTTGGGATCGTCCAGTCTAACCCACTGGGTTCGCCTGACAGGTGGGCCCAGGGGCAAAATGGTCAATTCTTTTTTTATTTCTTTAAACATAAACTTTGACATAAATCCATAAATCATGAATAACTCTAAAAATAGAATAAAATATGTAAACCACTTTAAAAATTATTCTCTATCATAAACAAATACTTGTTAGAATATTTGAACCCAAATAAAAATTAATCATTATTTATCCAAAGAATAATGTATTAATAAAAACAATTAAAATATACCTCATATTTTTAACAATTAAAAAAGTCCATAAATTACTTTGGACTTAACTAATTCTTGGAAATATTCCAAGACACTATTTTTACTCTTAAGGAGTATTATAAATTGTGCTTATTCGCCACCTCCGACATTAAATAATTAAGCATCGGGAAGGGGGAACAACCCTAAAAATCAAAAGAATGCATATTTGAATCTTTAACCATTGCCCTTATCGGACAATGATGATATATCTTTCAGAAACAGAGGACCAGGGATAGTCCAAACAATCCAACTGCACTACATTGCAGTCACCAGGCAAGTTCATCGCTTGCTCATGTCACTTTGAGTATTTTTTATCAAATTACTTGCAAAGTACTATACTTATCAGTCTTGCATAAAAAGCAAAAAATGTTATTTTCATAACTATGAATATGACTATGTGGTGGGTGATGGAACCATGGTAGGAGTATGGTGGAGGTTCCATTGCAAAGGGTTTATATCCATCTAGGATTAACAACAAATGTCGTCCATTGATTCTTGTGCCGTAAGACCCGTGTTAACCATACGATCTGGAGTGGGACGGAGTAGTCAGTTGTGTTTCTTCTTCTCGTACAGCAACGGATGCGCTTACCATAGCAGGTGTGTCTTGTGAGAACAACCGGTGGGTGGGGATCCCATTCTAATTACTCACGGTAATGTGGTCTATGAAGGGTTGCAGCAGACCGGCGAAGGTATCGAGGTCGTGGTACCCGATAGTAGTCGAGGTCGGATGATATCCAATGGATATGCTGACCGGCGAGGACCCAAGGTCGGAACTGCAACAAAGGGTGGGTGTGCGGGGTCGCGGAGAAACGCAATGATTGGCTAGGACCTTATACCGGGCCTCACACCATGGAAGTGTGAACAGGAAAGCTGCCCGGTTGACACCAAGGTTAAGATCTCTTATGGGTAAAGCAATAGACCTCTGCAGAGTGTAACGAATCGTGACCTGTCACTACCTGTTCCGGGTTATGGAACTGCGAACACAGCCGGAAAGGAACTCCATGAAGTTCTAGACACTCGGTGAAGGCTGACGGACATAGCTCTTCGGAATAAAAGCAACCTTTTGAAGAAATGCTTATGAAAACCTGCATTGGCATCTGACTTTCTGGTCTAATGCCGTAGCTAATGCATAAAACACCTCTTTCCTATAATGAACTTGTTGAGTACGCTCGTACTCATACCTCTTATAACCCCATGCTTAGATTGTCTGAATCACCTGGAGGAGGCCATTGAAGGACAAGAAGGAGCAGATGGGTTCTGCTATGAAGAACTAGACCTCTCTGGAGGAGTAGAGGGGGTAGACTACCTTATCGTGTACGGGACCAGGGAGGTTCCAGAAGAAGACACCGCTTGAGTAACACTAGTAGTAGTAGTCGAGTAGCACGAACTCTATAGTATTTTGATGCTCGAGTAGAAATGGTGTTAAGCCTTCTTAGACCTATATTGTATAAGTTAAGTAGGGTTCACCTAAAACCTCGGAGTTATCCTCTATGGACCCAGGAGGAGCTCCAATCTGATGTACATATATGGCTTGTAATATTAAGTGAGTGAAATAAAGACCAGTTATGCTTCTGTTGTACTACTCTGAGGGATGTAATATTTGCGGACTGGTACTTCTCACATGTTATGTCAACGACTGGCATACTACAACATGCAGTGGTATGCAGGGTCACCACACATATCTCTCGACAGATTTAGCCGTGGTGGTGGCCACCCCGTTCCCAAAGGTGAAGGGTGATACGTCTCCGACGTATCGATAATTTCTTATGTCCCATGCCACATTATTGATGATATCTACATGTTTTATGCACACTTTATGTCATATTCGTGCATTTTCTGGAACTAACCTATTAACAAGATGCCGAAGTGCCGATTCTTTGTTTTCTGCTGTTTTTGGTTTCAGAAATCCTAGTAACGAAATATTCTCGGAATTGGACGAAATCAACGCCCAGGGTCCTATTTTGCCACGAAGCTTCCAGAAGACCGAAGAGGAGACGAAGTGGGGCCACGAGGTGTCCACACCCTAGGGCGGCGCGGCCCAAGCCCTGGCCGCGCCGACCTGTAGTGTGGGCCCCTCGTGCCGCCTCTTGACCTGCCCTTCCGCCTACTTAAAGCCTCCGTCGCGAAACCCCCAGTACCGAGAGCCACGATACGGAAAACCTTCCAGAGACGCCGCCGCTGCCAATCCCATCTCGGGGGATTCAGGAGATCGCCTCCGGCACCCTGCCGGAGAGGGGATTCATCTCCCGGAGGACTCTACGCCGCCATGGTCGCCTCCGGAGTGATGAGTGAGTAGTCTACCCCTGGACTATGGGTCCATAGCAGTAGCTAGATGGTTGTCTTCTCCCCATTGTGCTTAATTGTCGGGTCTTGTGAGCTGCCTAACATGATCAAGATCATCTATCTGTAATTCTATATGTTGCGTTTGTTGGGATCCGATGAATAGAGAATACTTGTTATGTTGATTATCAAAGTTATGTCTATGTGTTGTTTATGATCTTGCATGCTCTCCGTTATTAGTAGATGCTCTGGCCAAGTTGATGCTAGTAACTCCAAGAGGGAGTATTTATGCTCGATAGTGGGTTCATGTCTCCGTGAATCTGGAGGAGTGACAAGAACCTCTAAGGTTATGGATGTGCTGTTGCCACTAGGGATAAAACATTGGTGCTATGTTTGAGGATGTAGTCACTGATTACATTACGCGCAATACTTAATGCAATTGTCTGTTGTTAGCAACTTAATACTGGAGGGGGTTCGGATGATAACCTGAAGGTGGACTTTTTAGGCATAGATGCATGTTGGATAGCGGTCTATGTACTTTGTCGTAATGCCCAATTAAATCTCACTATACTCATCATAATATGTATGTGCATGGTCATGCCCTCTTTATTTGTCAATTGCCCAACTGTAATTTGTTCACCCAACATGCTGTTTATCTTATGGGAGAGACACCTCTAGTGAACTGTGGACCCCGGTCCAATTCTCTATCTTGAAATACACCCATCTACTGCAATACTTGTTTTACTGTTTTCGCAAACAATCATCTTCCACACAATACGGTTAATCCTTTGTTACAGCAAGCCGGTGAGATTGACAACCTCACTTTGTTTCGTTGGGGCAAAGTACTTTGGTTGTGTTGTGCAGGTTCCACGTTGGCGCCGGAATCTCGGTGTTGCGCCGCACTACATCCCGCCGCCATCAACCTTCAACGTGCTTCTTGACTCCTACTGGTTCGATTAAACCTTGGTTTCTTACTGAGGGAAACTTGCCGCTGTGCGCATCACACCTTCCTCTTGGGGTTCCCAACGGACGTGTCAACCACACGCATCAAGCAAATTTCTGGCGCCGTTGCCGGGGAGATCAAGACACGCTGCAAGGGGAGTCTCCACTTCCCAATCTCTTTACTTTGTTTTTGTCTTGCTTAGTTTTATTTACTACTTTGTTTGCTGCACTAAATCAAAATACAAAAAAATTAGTTGCTAGTTTTACTTTATTTGCTATCTTGTTTGCTATATCAAAAACACAAAAAAATTAGTTACTTGCATTTACTTTATCTAGTTTGCTTTATTTACTACTGCTAAAATGGCCACCCCTGAAAATACTAAGTTGTGTGACTTCACAACCACAAATAATAATGATTTCTTATGCACACCTATTGCTCCACCTGCTACTACAGCAGAATTCTTTGAAATTAAACCTGCTTTACTGAATCTTGTTATGCGAGAGCAATTTTCTGGTGTTAGTTCTGATGATGCTGCTGCCCATCTTAATAATTTTGTTGAACTATGTGAAATGCAAAAGTATAAGGATGTAGATGGTGATATTATTAAATTGAAATTGTTTCCTTTCTCATTAAGAGGAAGAGCTAAAGATTGGTTGCTATCTCTGCCTAAGAATAGTATTGATTCATGGACTAAATGCAAGGATGCTTTTATTGGTAGATATTATCCCCCTGCTAAAATTATATCTTTGAGGAGTAGCATAATGAATTTTAAACAATTAGATACTGGGCATGTTGCACAAGCATGGGAAAGAATGAAATCTTTGGTTAAAAATTGCCCAACCCATGGACTGACTACTTGGATGATCATCCAAACCTTTTATGCAGGACTGAATTTTTCTTCACGGAACCTGTTGGATTCAGCTGCTGGAGGTACCTTTATGTCCATCACTCTTGGTGAAGCAACAAAGCTCCTTGATAATATGATGATTAATTACTCTGAATGGCACACGGAAAGAGCTCCACAAGGTAAGAAGGTAAATTCTGTTGAAGAAACCTCTTCCTTGAGTGATAAGATTGATGCTATTATGTCTATGCTTGTGAATGATAGGACTAATATTGATCCTAATAATGTTCCATTAGCTTCATTGGTTGCACAAGAAGAACATGTTGATGTAAACTTCATTAAAAATAATAATTTCAACAACAATGCTTATCGGAACAATTCTAGTAATAACTATAGGCCATATCCTTATAATAATGGTAACGGTTATGCTAATTCTTATGGGAATTCTTACAATAATAATAGGAACACACCCCCTGGACTTGAAGCCATGCTTAAAGAATTTATTAGTACACAAACTGCCTTTAACAAATCTGTTGAAGAAAAGCTTGGGAAAATTGATATACTTGCTTCTAAAGTCGATAGTCTTGCTGCTGATGTTGATCTTTTGAAATCGAAAGTTATGCCTAATAGGGATATTGAAAATAAAATTGTTACTACAGCAAATGCCATCCAAGTTAGAATTAATGAGAATATAAGATTGATGGCTGAATTGCGTGCTAGGTGGGATAGAGAAGAAAATGAAAAACTAGCTAAAGAGAAAAATGTAGCTAAAGTTTGGACTATTACCACCACAAGTAATGTTGATTCTTCACATGTTGCTGCACTGTAACACCCCAAATTTCAATAAAAAGAAAGTTAGAGAATTCCAGAAAGCAAATTTTCAAACCAACAAAAACTTTTCTATTTGCATATAGTACCATGCATAGGACTTGTGCATTTGAGTGATATGCCATGATGATTGTTATTACTTGTATTTGATATGCTCTAAAACTCTAGTGTGATCATATGAAGATCACCAACCCAAATAAATCAAAGAGGAAGAAATTCCATAAAATGCAAAACCCTAAAAACCCTCACATATGCCCTATGGCATTTTTATAAATTTTGACCCTAGACCTATTTGGTCTTCACCATTAGTTGAGTAATGTTATTCAACACTTACTACAACTTTTGGAATCAAAGATTCACAATTCAAATGGATTTCAAACACAAATCCCACTCACATATGATAATGGTCAATTTTGACAATTCTAGTCTGATCACCACTTTGAGCCCTTGCCATTCATTTTTCCCAAACCAACTCTTGCTAACTCTTTGCACCATTTCAAAGTCAACATCAAGGTGAACAACTTTGATAAAGATCACCATGCCAAAATCATCTTGGATCAAGAGCCATGCTCATCCAAAGTCCCAACTTTTTAACATATGGAACAATCTACACTTAGCCATTTTGGCCAACTTTTGAATTCTAATTTTTCCACCACCACCTCAAAACTTCTCTGGTCATTTACAACTAATATCAACACTCACTTTTCAAACACATTCACCATTTGAATTATTTCAAATTTGGACAATTTGGCAAATTCCAAATTCGGGCACTATTTGCAACTATTGCAAATAGTGATCTACCTCACCTAATCTAACCCAAAGCTATTCTACATTGTCCCGTGGTCCCCTTAAACCATCAAGGCAACATAGCAAACCTAGGGAGAGGAGGAGCAAGGCTAGGACATGGCCATGCCGGCCATGTCACCAACCCGACCACCTCCACCTCTCTCCCTTCCTTCCCCAACCTGGCCACCATGCCGTTGCTCGCCACCTCACTCTACTGGAGCACCTCGAGCAAGCCACGGTCGAGGAGGAGCTCGACAGCCGCCGGAACGCGCGCGCCCAGTGGTGGCCACGCCATGCCGACGACGTCGCGCGTGGACACCCGCAGACGCCGCTGGACACGCGCCGCCTCGCCACCCTGTGCCTTGCCTGGACCCCCTGCGAGCACGTTGAGTATCACCATGACACCGCGACGCCGTTGGACACGCCCTCGACCACGACCCGCACCCGCCGTCACCGGAGAAGCCAACCCTGGTCCGCCGCGGGCGCGACAGACGCGGAAGCGAGGCGACCAAACCAGCCACCCCCTACCCTAGCTGTCGCCGCCAAACGACTCGCCAGGAACCGCAGAACAGCGCCACGCCCTCGCCTAGCTCGATAGACCACCGGAGCAGCCGCGCCATGGTCGACCTTGCCACTGCCCCGCAGCACCCTTGCTCGCCTATAAAAGGAGACCTCTCCTTGTCGATCTGAGCACACCATCACCTTCCCCTCTTCTCACTCGACCGCCAGAACCACTCCACCGTCGACATTAGCCACTGACGCTGCCCAATTTCTACCTCACTGCCGCCAGACGCCGCGGAAGCTCGCCGTCGATTGGAGCCGTTCCAGGAGCCGCCGCTGGTACAAGAAGCTTCGCCGTCGACTACACCTTCCCCGAGCATACTGCCATCCCTCGCTGGAGCCCTGGTTAGCCCGCCGACCCCCTACTGCCGCCGCCGCATCGTCGGGTTCTCGTCGGAGACGACGATGAACCACGGCCATTCGATTGGATTCTAATCCGACGCTCCCCTTTAAAACATACCGATTCGGGTTATAATAGTCGCTGACAGGCGGACCCCACCCTGTCAGGCAGCCCGCGCGTCTGTGGACCGTGGCTGGGCTGGACTGGGTTGGTTTGGGCCGTTTTTAAATCTGGCAGCCCGTTTAGTTTTCCCGCCGGCCTGTTAATTCAAATCCCGTTTGAATAATATCAAATGAATTTCAATACTGCCCCTACTTTGAAATTCAATAGATTCAAATTGGCTAAACCAAATTTAGTGAACTTTATATGGTTGGAAAGCTATTGAAATTATCTAGCCAATGCCACTGGCCTCATGGCCAGATTCTTTGTAGAATAAATGTGATAAAAATAACAAGACAGGGACTTTTCCCTATTCAAATAATTCTTAAAAATCAACCAAAATAGATATTAAGTTAATTCCAACTCTAATAGCTCACATTTGACTTACACTAATTGTTTATGCAATAAAATGGTGTGGTCACTTTGTATGATCATGCCATAGTTTAATGAATGGATATTATGGCTAATTTAACTAGTTGATATTGTCCAAAACTATTAAAGTAAATTATGTGGAGTCTTACACTTCATTTAAACTTGTCTCACATGAATTCATGGGATGTTTGGACCTCTGGTCCCAAACTCTCTTATATGAATTACTTGAGATTTAAATCAAATGTAGTGTTATTTAAATTGTATGAGGTGATATACCTCATTTAAATCCTTTTCACAAATGATGATGATGAACATTTGACTTAGGTCAATATGAGTTCATACATGATGGTTTGAGAAATTAAATCTTAAGAAGATTTCAATGAGAGGAAATTATTTCTCAAGAACCCTATGGAAACTATCATTTACATATGAAATACAAAGAAGTGAATTCTATTTAAACCCCACAACCCATGCACCCTAGTTAATTTATTTGTGTGCATAGACTAGTTTGTGTGTTATATGTGATATATGGAATAGCCATTGAATTAGTGAGTAATTATACTCGTATTCAAATTTAGACGGTAGCACCGGAGAGTACGCCGAAGAAGAAGGTTGCTACCAGGAGGAGGAGGAGGAACAGTTTGAGAACTACCAAGGCAAGCTATTATTCTTGCAAAGTGCAAAGCCCCTTGGGGCAAGGCACCATGATTCTTATCTTATCTTACATAAGCCTATCCCAAGTTTACTTTACAAGCTTTACTTGTTTCTAAATGAGTTACTTTTATAGTTAACTTTGGTCAAAGTACAAGTTGGATACTAGAGTAGTGAGTTAGTCTCTTCCAAGCAAAGCAAGGTAGCACCCCCTCATGAATTAGAGCTAGTGCTAATGAATTAAAACTTGACTACTCTAGATGGGAACAATGTGAATTTGAAATGATTTTTGAAACCTTGGAATGATGATGCATTCCATTGAATGATTTTTGAAGGTGAATATGAACAAGAGAAGATGGTGATTTTTGATAAACAATGATGTTGGTTTGAATGCGATACCTTTCCAATTATTAAGTACCCCCACAATACCTGATTATGGGTAGGGCTTAACTGGAAGTTTATGCGTCTTAGTATGGGTTCCCTCTAAACAAGCGTCATCGGGGTTACGCCGAAAGCTGCCTCTACAACAAAAGAAATGATATGATATGATGCGAAATGAGGTGAATGTCCGGCCCAAGCCCTGTGCAGTTCCCAGGTTGACAGTTGGTCTTCACTGGGAGGCCAAGCTCATGGGGAGAGGTGCTCATACTAGGATTTGTAAGTGAAAGGTTATGGTTGATGATCCGCGTACTGTGTTACGATGATTCGGGGTAATCCCGACGGATGAAATCAAATGTTGTGGCACAAGTGTGCAACCTCTGCAGAGTGTAAACCTATTCGAATAGCCGCGTCCACGGTCACGGACGGTTGGAAAGGCCATACAGTTTCCAATGTCATATCTTTGAAAATGATGTTGAATGATGATGGTGAAATGACTTGTGGTGAATTGAATTGAAATCACCACTTGAATGGTGGGAATGACACTAATGTTCCCACTTGAGTTAGTTAGCTCTTGGATAAGCTTTTTCTCAAAACTTTGCGAACTAAAACTAGCTTTATGCAAATAAACTAGAGCTTAGCAAACCATACTAGAATGTCTAGCACTTACATTAGTATTAGTTTGCGAGTACTCAACGTACTCACGGCTTTGTCCCTGGCTATTCAAATGGCCAGAGTATGAAGATGATCAAGGAGACGACCAGCAGGACGCCTACGACAACTAAGCGCCTTCCGACGTCAAGCGTTGGCCTGTGGACTAGAGAGTCCTTGTATCTTACGCTTCCGCTATGTTGAACTATGAACTTGTGTTTGTTCGTTGATCAATAGATCAACTATTCGTGTAATATGGATCATGTGATTCCAATTTGTAAGACTTATGGTTTGTAATGAATGATGACTGTGATACTTAAACTATTATGCCTCGCAACAACAATATTCCTGGGATTGCGATGTATGACATAATAGGCATTCGGACTTAAAAATCCGGGTGTTTACAAGTTGGTATCAGAGCCATTGTTTTACCTTAGAAGACCTTAGTTAGAATGGGCGTTCTGAAAAACTTAACTTTGAAATCAAATGAAAGAAACTATTTGTGAAAATTTACTACACTCTTGTCTTTGAGACTTTGCCAAAATTTGATGAATCATGTCTATCTTATTTGGATCAACTTAAAACTTCGCCACACTTTGCACTCTCTAACTTACTCATCCAATTCTCTTTCAGATGGCGCTGAATGAACCCATCAACACCAAGTTTTACCAGCTTGGGAACGGAGGAAGCTTGATCTTCGAGCACGACCTCAACGCCCTCTCTGACTTCCTTGGGCGCCCACACCCCGAGTTTCACGGGGTTCAGCTGGACGACACGCCCGGAGGAGAGTTGCAGTGGGTGATCACTGCCGACTTGAGGGGCAAGATGGAGCCTCCCACTTCGGAGAGGATCCTCTTCTCCTTCCGCGAGAGCAACTGGCTCGACGGACTCGCACGTGGCCTTCAGGAGGCACTTGCGCGCCTCTGTGGACAGAACGTGGTGAGCATCCTCGCCTCTCGCTATGCCCACCTTGTGAGGCGTGATGCCGCGGGAGTGCCCATGGAGCTGCAGCCGCACCCGGAGTTGAGGCACCATGCTGAGCACCTGGACTTCATGCTCTACCAGACTCAGAGGGACCTCGACGCCTATCGCGCTTACGCGAACCAGACCCATGCTCACATCACAGAGCAGGTTGAGGCGATCAAGCTACTCAACAATGATCGCAAGAGCCTTCGCCAGCAGCGTGCCAAGAAGGATGCTACGATTCGTCGCCTTCGCGCCCGGATCGCGTCACTTGAGGCCACTGTCAAGGCCCAGGAGGATCAGATTCGTCAGCTGGAGGATGACGATGGAGGCATCGACATTCAGGGAGGAGACGCCTTCCTGAGCGACGACAACGACTTTGAGGAGGACGAGAACACCGAGGAGGAGGACTACGAGTTCCTGGAGGCAGGACCCGATGACTACGTCCCGATCGATGTTGATGATGAGGAGTAGTTGCACTAGTTCACTTATAGTAGGTGTGAGTTGTATCCCGTCCTTTGTATCGTAGCATGAGAATGGTTCTTAAAACCATTAGAGAATGTGTGTAGTTTGTACTATGTGTTGCATGAATGAATGTTATGTTTGTCATGAAAAGATTACAAGTTTCCAAATGTTTTTCAAACTTAACCAAAATGAACCATAGAATGTTCCCTCTTATCTCATAATCTTCTACATCTTCAGATGGCCCCTCCGAATCGCACCAACGACGCGATGCTGCAACTGCTGCAAACCATGCTTGCAGACCGGGAAACCGAAAGAGCCGAATGATGTCTACGTTCCCCCTCCTTTCCTGTAGACAGTGTTGGGCCTCCAAGAGCAGAGGTTTGTAGAACAGCAGCAAGTTTTCCCTTAAGTGGATCACCCAAGGTTTATCGAACTCAGGGAGGAAGAGGTCAAAGATATCCCTCTCATGCAACCCTGCAACCACAAAGCAAGAAGTCTCTTGTGTCCCCAACACACCAAATAGGTGCACTAGTTCGGCGAAGAGATAGTGAAATACAGGTGGTATAAATAAGTATGAGCAGTAGCAACGGTGCCAGAAAATAGCTTGCTGGCGTGTAGTTGATGGTGGTAGTATTGCAGCAGTAGTAACACAGTGAAACAGTAAACAAGCAGTAGTAACGCAGCAGTATTTAGGAACAAGGCCTAGGGATTACACTTTCACTAGTGGACACTCTCAACATTGATCACATAACAGAATAGATAAATGCATACTCTACACTTTTGTTGGATGATGAACACATTGCGTAGGATTACACGAACCCTCAATGCCGGAGTTAACAAGCTCCACAATAATGCTCATGTTTAAGTAACCTTTAGTGTAAGATAGATCAACGCTACTAAACCAAGTACTAGCATAGCATGCACACTGTCACCTTCATGCATATGTAGGAGGAATAGATCACATCAATATTATCATAGCAATAGTTAACTCCATAATCTACAAGAGATCATGATCATAGCATAAACCAAGTACTAACACGGTGCACACACTGTCACCTTTACACACGTGCAGGAGGAATAGAACTACTTTAATAACACATCACTAGAGTAGCACATAGATAAATTGTGATACAAAACTCATATGAATCTCAATCATGTAAAGCAGCTCATGAGATCATTGTATTGAAGTACATAGGAGAGATTAACCACATAGCTACCGGTACAGCCCCGAGCCTCGATGGAGAACTACTCCCTCCTCATGGGAGCAGCAGCGGTGATGAAGATGGCGGTGGAGATGGCAGCGGTGTCGATGGAGAAGCCTTCCGGGGGCACTTCCCCGCTCCGGCAGGGTGCCGGAACAGAGATCCTGTCCCCCAGATCTTGGCTTCGCGATGGCGGCGGCTCTGGAAGGTTTTCGTGGGTTTCGTCAATCGTCATAGGGTTTTCTGATCCAGGGGCTTTTTATAGGCGGAGAGGCGGCGCAGGAAGGTCGAAGGGGGGCCCACACCCTAGGGGGGCGCGCCCCCCCCCTAGGCCGCGCCGGGGTGTGGTGTGGTGGCCCTGCCTCTCTTCTCTGGCGGTTCTCGTGTGTTCTGGATGCTTCCGGGTAAAATAGGAACCTGGGCGTTGATTTCGTCCGATTCCGAGAATATTTCGTTACTAGGATTTCTGAAACCAAAAACAGCAGAAAACAGGAACTGGCACTTCGGCATCTTGTTAATAGGTTAGTTCCAGAAAATGCACGAATATGACATAAAGTGTGCATAAAACATGTAGATAACATCAATAATGTGGCATGGAACATAAGAAATTATCGATACGTCGGAGACGTATCAGCATCCCTAAGCTTAGTTCTGCTCGTCCCGAGCAGGTAAAACGATAACAAAGATAATTTCTGGAGTGACATGCCATCATAATCTTGATCATACTATTTGTAAAGCATATGAGCTGAGATCAAATCATTCAAAGCAAGTATCTATATTGACATAAGAGATGATAATGCAAGAGTTAGACAAGCTAAAAGTTTTCATGAACTATTGCTTTAAAGACATGCAACCGTACAAAGTTCATTAAAGATGTATTAAGTATTCAGCATAGAAGTTCTATCCTTCATTCCAAGCATCAAGTAAATTTTCACAACATAAGAAGGATTCAGTCAAGTAAACATAAACATGAACATCATGAATCAACTGTTTCGAAGTCTACTCAACCGGTGAGCGCAAGCATTTGGTATTAGCACCAGGATGTTATGGCATAAAGAACGTTAATGGGGGTTTGGAAGGCCAAATGGAAGAAAGGCTTGCAAAGCTGTAAATGACCATTAGACAAGAGGAAACCTTATGATCGAAGCTATGCAAGGAGTAGTGATTGCCATGCAACGGATGCACATAGAGCTATATGTGTATGAAAGCTCTCCAATGGAACTAGTGGGGGTGCATCCAACTTGGTTGCTCACGAAGACCTAGAGCACTTTTGAGGAGGCTCATCATTGGAATATACAACCCAAGTTCTATAGTGTAAATTCCCCACATAGTTATACTAGTAAAACATGAAAACTCTCTCATATGAATGTAGGTGCTGAACATGAGCACAAATGATGACTATGAATAATGCTGGTGCTAAAACATGAGCACAAGTGTGGATAAAAGATAGTAATGCTGCCCCCTTTTTCTTTATTCTCTTTTTTTTTTCTTTTTTTTTCTTTCTTTTCATTTTTTTCTTTCTTCTCTTTTTCTTTTCTTTTTGATGGCCTCCACGGCTCTTTCCATTTTTAGGGGCAACATCCTAATATGACAACACACTTTTTGGTACAAATAACTCATAATGAATGAAACATGATGTATGAAACTGTATGCCTCTGCCAGTGTAGCAGGATGTGCAATGATCTAGCGTAACATGGGTAAACCACACATCAGCTGTATATGATCATGCAAAGCAATATATAAATAATAAATGACAACATGGCATGTAATGTAAAAATGGATGTTGCATGGCAATATATCTCGGAACAGCTATGGAAATGCTGTGGTAGGTAGGTATGGTGGTTGTTTTGAGGAGATGTATGGGCTTATGTGTAGGAGAACAAGAGAAAGTTCTCCCACGGGTTTGGATGTACCGGCGAAGTATGCACAATTCTCAATGTGAGCAAAAGGCAATGCACAGTACCGAAGAGGCTAGCAAATTTGGATGGTGGAAGTGCCAAAAACCGTAGCTTAACATTAGTCAAAAAGAACTCACAAGCTTATTGCAAACAACTAGCAGGTTCATCATTAAGAGCATGATTAAAATTTACTCCAAGGAGGGCCGTTCACGGTGGCACAAGTACCCCGCTAGCTCCCTCGACCTTCAGCACAACTTAGTTATTACGATGAACTCTCAGACATGGAAAGCTATCAAGTCCAACTACGCCTTCAACTATTTAAATAGAGTTTGTAGTACGGCACAAGCTTAAAGACAACAATCCACTACTAATTTTAACTCATTTATCCAGCAAGCCTTACCATCTAAATATCTCAAAACATTTGCAAAGAATCAAGTTATCAAAGCTCAATGTTCTACAAGTATTTTATTATACACTACCACATGCAACATTTCCCGTTTCCAACCATACAACAATTTAACGAAGAAGAAACTTTGCCATGAATATTATGAGTAAAGCCTAAGGACATACTTGTCCATATGCTACAGCGGAGCGTGTCTCTCTCCCACAAAAGCATTTATTCAAACAAAAACAAAAACAAAAACAAACCGACGCTCCAAGCAAAGCACATAAGACGTGATGGAATAAAAATATAGTTTCAGGGGAGGAACCTGATAATGTTGTCGATAAAGAAGGGGATGCCTTGGGCATCCCCAAGCTTAGACGCTTGAGTCTTCTTGATCATGTTGCATCATACTCCTCTCTTGATCCTTGAAAACTTCCTCCACACCAAACTCGAAACAACTCATTAGAGGGTTAGTGCACATTATAAATTGACATATTCAGAGGTGACACAATCATTCTTAACACTTCTGGACATTGCATAATGCTACTGGACATTAGTGGATCAAATAAATTCATCCAACATAGCGAAAGAGGCAATGCGAAATAAAAGGCAGAATCTGTCAAAACAGAACAGTTCGTATTGACGAATTTTAAAATGGCATCAGACTTGCTCAAATGAAAATGCTCAAATTGAATGAAAGTTGCGTACATATCTGAGGATCATGCACGTAAATTGGCTTAATTTTCTGAGCTACCTACAGGGAGGTAGACCCAGATTCGTGACAGCAAAGAAATCTGGAACTGCGCAGTAATCCAAATCTAGTACTTACTTTTCTATCAACGGCTTTACTTGGCACAACAAAACACAAAACTAAGATAAGGAGAGGTTGCTACAGTAGTAAACAACTTCCAAGACACAAATATAAAACAAATTACTGTAGCAAAATAACACATGGGTTATCTCCCAAGAAGTTCTTTCTTTATGGCCATTAAGATGGGCTCAGCAGTTTTAATGATGCACTCGCAAGAAATAGTATTTGAAGCAAAAGAGAGCATCAAGAGGCAAATACAAAACACATTTAAGTCTAACATGCTTCCTATGCAAAGGAATCTTGTAAATAAACAAGTTCATGAAGAGCAAAGTAACAAGCATAGGAAGATAAAACAAGTGTAGCTTGAAAAATTTCAGCACATAGAGAGGTGTTTTAGTAACATGAAAATTTCTACAACCATATTTTCCTCTCTCATAATAACTTTCAGTAGCAACATGAGCAAACTCAACAATATAACCATCACATAAAGCATTCTTATCATGAGTCTCATGCATAAAATTATTATTCTCCACATAAGCATAGTTATTCTTATTAATTGTAGTAGGAGCAAATTCAACAAAGTAGCTATCAAATATAGGAGGCATATTGTAATCACAACAAAATTTACTCTCCATAACAGGTGGCAACAAAAGACTACTATCATTATAATCATCATAAATAGGAGGTAAGGAATCATCAAAGTAAGTTTTCTCCTCAATGCTTGGGGGACTAAAAAGATCATGCTCATCAAAACCAGCTTCCCCAAGCTTAGAATTTTCCATATCATTAGCAACAATGGTGTTCAAAGCGTTCATACTAATATCATTGCTACTAGCATGCAAATAAGATTCCATGGGTTTTTTAATTTTCGCATTAAACCATTCATGTCTTGACTCAGGAAATAGAATAAAAAGCTCACAGATGTTGTCCATTATGCCTTACTAGTGTAAATAAGAAACAAAAAGATGCAATTGCAGGATCTAAAGGAAATAGCTTCGAGCACAAACACAATGGCGCCAGAAAAGTACTTTACCTGGAACCGGAGTATGAGTGCCTTTTACCTTTCCTCCCCGGCAACAGCAGCGCCCGGAAAAGTGCTTGATGTCTACGTTCCCCCTCCTTTCCTGTAGACAGTGTTGGGCCTCCAAGAGCAGAGGTTTGTAGAACAGCAGCAAGTTTTCCCTTAAGTGGATCACCCAAGGTTTATCGAACTCAGGGAGGAAGAGGTCAAAGATATCCCTCTCATGCAACCCTGCAACCACAAAGCAAGAAGTCTCTTGTGTCCCCAACACACCAAATAGGTGCACTAGTTCGGCGAAGAGATAGTGAAATACAGGTGGTATAAATAAGTATGAGCAGTAGCAACGGTGCCAGAAAATAGCTTGCTGGCGTGTAGTTGATGGTGGTAGTATTGCAGCAGTAGTAACACAGTGAAACAGTAAACAAGCAGTAGTAACGCAGCAGTATTTAGGAACAAGGCCTAGGGATTACACTTTCACTAGTGGACACTCTCAACATTGATCACATAACAGAATAGATAAATGCATACTCTACACTTTTGTTGGATGATGAACACATTGCGTAGGATTACACGAACCCTCAATGCCGGAGTTAACAAGCTCCACAATAATGCTCATGTTTAAGTAACCTTTAGTGTAAGATAGATCAACGCTACTAAACCAAGTACTAGCATAGCATGCACACTGTCACCTTCATGCATATGTAGGAGGAATAGATCACATCAATATTATCATAGCAATAGTTAACTCCATAATCTACAAGAGATCATGATCATAGCATAAACCAAGTACTAACACGGTGCACACACTGTCACCTTTACACACGTGCAGGAGGAATAGAACTACTTTAATAACACATCACTAGAGTAGCACATAGATAAATTGTGATACAAAACTCATATGAATCTCAATCATGTAAAGCAGCTCATGAGATCATTGTATTGAAGTACATAGGAGAGATTAACCACATAGCTACCGGTACAGCCCCGAGCCTCGATGGAGAACTACTCCCTCCTCATGGGAGCAGCAGCGGTGATGAAGATGGCGGTGGAGATGGCAGCGGTGTCGATGGAGAAGCCTTCCGGGGGCACTTCCCCGCTCCGGCAGGGTGCCGGAACAGAGATCCTGTCCCCCAGATCTTGGCTTCGCGATGGCGGCGGCTCTGGAAGGTTTTCGTGGGTTTCGTCAATCGTCATAGGGTTTTCTGATCCAGGGGCTTTTTATAGGCGGAGAGGCGGCGCAGGAAGGTCGAAGGGGGGCCCACACCCTAGGGGGGCGCGCCCCCCCCCTAGGCCGCGCCGGGGTGTGGTGTGGTGGCCCTGCCTCCCTTCTCTGGCGGTTCTCGTGTGTTCTGGATGCTTCCGGGTAAAATAGGAACCTGGGCGTTGATTTCGTCCGATTCCGAGAATATTTCGTTACTAGGATTTCTGAAACCAAAAATAGCAGAAAACAGGAACTGGCACTTCGGCATCTTGTTAATAGGTTAGTTCCAGAAAATGCACGAATATGACATAAAGTGTGCATAAAACATGTAGATAACATCAATAATGTGGCATGGAACATAAGAAATTATCGATACGTCGGAGACGTATCACCGAACGCCAAGCCAACCTCATCGCCTTGCAGAACATCGCCAACCAAGGCCATGGAAATCATGACCACCCCGGATCCAAGCTCAAGAACTTCCAAAACACCAACCCTCCGGTGTTTAGCAAGACCGAGGAGCCCCTCGATGCCGACGATTGGCTCCAGACTATGGAGAACAATCTGGAGGTAGCCGGAGTAGAAGCCAATGAGAAAGTCCTGTTCGCCACTCATTATCTCGCTGGACCAGCCCGCGCTTGGTGGACAAGCACCCGGGCCATGAACGGAGGTCAATTCATGACTTGGGAGGATTTCAAACTCAAGTTCAGCAAGTACCATGTACCCCCGGGTCTTATCAAGAAGATGAGGGATGAATTCCGCGAGCTGAAACAGGGTCGCATGACGGTGGTTGAATACCGCGACAAGTTTCTCACTTTGTCGAGGTATGCCCCTGATGAGACCGACACTGTTGAGAAGAGGAAGGAGAGATTCCTGAACGGACTGCATGATGAGATGCAGACTGTCCTCGTCAACATCCCCTTCGCCGACCTCGAAGCCCTTGTTGACTCCGCCATCCAGATGGAGGGCAAGCTAAACCAAGCCAATGAGAACCGCAAGCGCCGCATGGCAAATCAAAGTGGATCAAGCCACCCCCAAAAGTTTCGCCCTAGCTCAAGCGGAGGTTTCACTCCGAGAAACAACAAGCCACAGATGCAGAACTCTCGCCCCGGTTATCAGAACCGGAGTGGAGGAAACTCCAAGCCAGGCGGCTACAACAACAACAACAACAACAACAACTACAACCGCGCTCCACCCCGAGCCCCTAACAACAACAACACCAACACCCACACCGCTCCCAGAACCGGAAGCAATGCCGTCCCCGTTGCGAACAAGCAGGACAAGACCACTATCACTTGTTATGAGTGTGGTGTAGTGGGGCACTACTCCAACGAGTGTCCCAAGCGTCTTGCCAAGCTCGCCGGCAACACCGCCGCACCTGCTCAGCAGCAACGCCGTGTCTCCACCGGCAAGAAGTTCGCCCCCAACAACCCCAACAATCGCAACGGCCGCCTCTACCACATGAACGCCGAAGAAGCCCAGGAAGCACCCGATGTTGTACTGGGTATGTTTTCTATCAACCACATCCCTGCCAGAGTGTTGTTTGATTCCGGAGCATCACATTCCTTTGTCACCGAAGACTTTGCATCAACAAGTAAAATTCAACCCCTCAGTTTGAAGCATGTTATGATAGTCCAAATCCCCGGATCAACCACCAAAGCTAGAAAATTTTGCAAAAATGTGCCAATCAAAATCCATGATGTAGACTTCTTTGCAAATCTAATCATACTTGGAACCAAAGGTTTGGAAGTTGTCCTAGGAATGAACTGGATGTCCAAGCACAATGGATTGATAGACTGCGCCAAGAAAGCCATAACCATGACTAGCAGCACCGGTATCGTAGTTGAGCACGTCTCTGAAAAACTACCCAGAAAATTTACCTGCAACCAAAGTGTATCCAAGCCAACTCTGGATCAAATCAGGGTCGTTTGTCGCTACCCCGATGTGTTTCCGGATGATCTACCCGGTATGCCCCCGGATCGGGATATCGAGTTTATCATCGAGTTAATCCCCGGAACTGGACCCATAGCCCAGAGAGCCTACAGCATGAACGCAGCGGAGCTGGTGGAGCTGAAGAAGCAAATAGATGACATGTTAGCCAAAGGTTTGATTAGACCAAGTGCATCCCCCTGGAGATCCCCCGTCTTGTTTGTCGACAAAAAAAGATGGTGCAAATCGTTTATGCACGGACTATCGTAAGCTTAACGATGTCACCATCAAAAACAAATACCCCTTACCCAAGATCGAAGACTTGTTTGACCAACTCACTGGATCCCGGGTTTTCTCCAAGATTGATCTTAGAACTGGATACCATCAACTGAAGATCCGAGCCACCGACATTCCAAAAACTGCCTTTACCACCAGATATGGGTTGTATGAGTACAACGTCATGTCGTTTGGACTGACCAATGCCCCCGCTTATTTCATGAATCTCATGAATAAGATCTTCATGAACTTTTTGGACAAGTTCGTCGTTGTTTTCATCGACGACATTCTCGTCTACTCCAAGTCCGAAGAAGAACATGAACAGCATTTGGAGATTGTCCTAGAAACCCTTAGACAGCACAAGTTATATGCCAAGTTTAGCAAGTGTGAGTTTTGGCTGGAAGAAGTTGGATTCCTGGGACACATCTTGTCCGCAGGAGGAATTGCCGTTGATCCCGCCAAAATCAAAACCGTTATGGAATGGCAAGCCCCAACCACCCAAACCGAGGTCCGCGCTTTCCTTGGATTAGCCGGATACTACCGCAGATTTGTAGAAGGTTTTTCGAGCATCGCTCGACCAATGACCCAACTGCTGAAAAAGGACAGAAAGTTTGAGTGGACCGACAAATGCGAAGAGAGCTTTCAACAGCTCAAGAGTAGACTGACAACAGCCCCAATCCTGATCATGCCAGATATCGCAAAGCCCTTTGACGTATATTGCGACGCCTCCAAGACTGGACTTGGATGTGTGCTTATGCAAGAAGGCAAGGTTGTATCCTACCTTTCAAGACAGCTCAAGCAACATGAACAGAACTACCCAACCCATGACCTCGAGCTTGCAGCCGTGGTCTTAGCCCTGAAAGTTTGGCATCATTACCTCATCGGTAATCGATGCGAGATCTACTCCGACCACAAAATCCTCTGATACGTCTCCGACATATCGATAATTTCTTATGTTCCATGCCACATTATTGATGTTATCTACATGTTTTATGCACACTTTATGTCATATTCGTGCATTTTCTGGAACTAACCTATTAACAAGATGCCGAAGTGCCAGTTGCTGTTTTCTGCTGTTTTTGGTTTCAGAAATCCTAGTAATGAAATATTCTCGGAATTGGACGAAATCAACGCCCAGGGTCCTATTTTGCCACGAAGCTTCCAGAAGTCCGAAGAAGAGACGAAGAGGGGCCACGAGGGGGCCACACCCTAGGGCGGCGCGGCCCTCCCCTTGGCCGCGCGGCCCTGTGGTGTGGGGCCCTCGTGCCGCCTCTTGACCTGCCCTTCCGCCTACTTAAAGCCTCCGTTGCGAAAACCCCAGTACCGAGAGCCACGATACGGAAAACCTTCCAGAGACGCCGCCGCCGATCCCATCTCGGGGGATCCAGGAGATCGCCTCCGGCACCCTGCCGGAGAGGGGAATCATCTCTCGGAGGACTCTACGCCGCCATGGTCGCCTCCGGAGTGATGTGTGAGTAGTCTACCCCTAGACTATGGGTCCATAGCAGTAGCTAGATGGTTGTCTTCTCCCCATTGTGCTATCATTGTCGGATCTTGTGAGCTGCCTAACATAATCAAGATCATCTATCTGTAATTCTATATGTTGCGTTTGTTGGGATCCGATGAATAGAGAATACTTGTTATGTTGATTATCAAAGTTATATCTATGTGTTGTTTATGATCTTGCATGCTCTCCGTTACTAGTAGATGCTCTGGCCAAGTAGATGCTTGTAACTCCAAGAGGGAATATTTATGCTCGATAGTGGGTTCATGCCTGCATTGACACCTGGGACAAAGGATGTGAAAAGTTCTAAGGTTGTGTTGTGCTGTTGCCACTAGGGATAAAACATTGATGCTATGTCTAAGGATGTAGTTGTTGATTACATTACGCACCATACTTAATGCAATTGTCTCGTTGCTTTGCAACTTAATACCGGAGGGGTTCGGATGATAACTTTGAAGGTGGACTTTTTAGGCATAGATGCAGTTGGATGGCGGTCTATGTACTTTGTCGTAATGCCCAATTAAATCTCACTATACTCATCATGATATGTATGTGCATGGTCATGCCCTCTTTATTTGTCAATTGCCCAACTGTAATTTGTTCACCCAACATGCTGTTTGTCTTATGGGAGAGACACCTCTAGTGAACTGTGGACCCCGGTCCAATTCTCTATACTGAAATACAATCTACTGCAATACTTGTTCTACTGTTTTCTGCAAACAATCATCTTCCACACAATACGGTTAATCCTTTGTTACAGCAAGCCGGTGAGATTGACAACCTCACTGTTTCGTTGGGGCAAAGTACTTTGGTTGTGTTGTGCAGGTTCCACGTTGGCGCCGGAATCTCTGGTGTTGCGCCGCACTACATCCCGCCGCCATCAACCTTCAACGTGCTTCTTGACTCCTACTGGTTCGATTAAACCTTGGTTTCTTACTGAGGGAAACTTGCCGCTGTGCGCATCACACCTTCCTCTTGGGGTTCTCAACGGACGTGTCAACCACACGCATCAAGCAAATTTCTGGCGCCGTTGCCGGGGAGATCAAGACACGCTGCAAGGGGAGTCTCCACTTCTCAATCTCTTTACTTTGTTTTTGTCTTGCTTAGTTTTATTTACTACTTTGTTTGCTGCACTAAATCAAAATACAAAAAAATTAGTTGCTAGTTTTACTTTATTTGCTATCTTGTTTGCTATATCAAAAACACAAAAAAATTAGTTACTTGCATTTACTTTATCTAGTTTGCTTTATTTACTATTGCTAAAATGAGTAATCCTGAAGTTGAAGTTCGTTCGTTTAAGCAACAAGGGGGAGAATGTTTAAGAGATGCTTGGTATAGAATTAGTAATGCCCATAATAGGTGCACTAAGAAACACTCCACCACTATTTTACTCAGGAATTTTTATGTTGGTATCTCTAGCTGGAATAGGTATGTTCTTGATTGTCTCGCAGAAGGTAACTTCTTAAGTACTCCTGCATTAGAAGCTAGCTGCATTATTGAGAGTCTATTTGGAATACCCCCTGTTGATGAAGTTAAAACTGAAATCTCTCTTGAAGACGTTATGAAAAAATTGGAAACCATAGAGAAATTTTTTCCAAGTGTTGAAACTAAATTGGAAATGTTACTTGATAAAACTGATGAACTTGATAAATCCTTAGGAGGAATTGATGAAAGAATTAGTGTCCTAGGAACTTGTGTTGTCCATGATGATCAAATTAATTGGATTGATGATCTTGAAAAAGCTATGGGGACCTTGGGTTCAACATTTTCTCCTCTTAAATATAAGGAGAAAGCTTATGTGGGTAAGGAGCAAAAGTTTATGTATGTCTCTAAAGTGCCTAAACCAAAGAAGTATTATTATAGGCCTAAAATTGACAAAGTCCTTAGTACCACCGCGGATGGGGGAGCTCATAATAACAATGCACCACCCTTTGATAATACTTGATACACACTTTCTGCGCCTAGCTGAAAGGCGTTAAAGAAAAGCGCTTATGGGAGACAACCCATGTTTTTACCTACAGTACTTTGTTTTTATTTTGTGTCTTGGAAGTTGTTTACTACTGTAGCAACCTCTCCTTATCTTAGTTTTGTGTTTTATTGTGCCAAGTAAAGCCGTTGATAGAAAAGTAAGTACTAGATTTGGATTACTGCGCAGTTCCAGATTTCTTTGCTGTCACGAATCTGGGTCTACCTCCCTGTAGGTAGCTCAGAAAATTAAGCCAATTTACGTGCATGATCCTAAGATATGTACGCAACTTTCATGAAATTTGAGCATTTTCATTTGAGCAAGTCTGGTGCCTCGATAAAATTCGTCAATACGAACTGTTCTGTTTTGACAGATTCTGCCTTTTATTTCGCATTGCCTCTTTTGCTATGTTGGATGAATTTCTTTGATCCATTAATGTCCAGTAGCTTTATGCAATGTCCAGAAGTGTTAAGAATGATTGTGTCACCTCTGAATATGTTAATTTTTATTGTCGCTAACCCTCTAATGAGTTGTTCTAAGTTTGGTGTGGAGGAAGTTTTCAAGGATCAAGAGAGGAGTATGATGCAACATGATCAAGGAGAGTGAAAGCTCTAAGCTTGGGGATGCCCCGGTGGTTCACCCCTGCATATATTAAGAAGACTCAAGCGTCTAAGCTTGGGGATGCCCAAGGCATCCCCTTCTTCATCGACAACATTATCAGGTTCCTCCCCTGAAACTATATTTTTATTCCATCACATCTTATGTGCTTTGCTTGGAGCGTCGGTTTGTTTTTTTTTGTTTTGTTTGAATAAAATGGATCCTAGCATTCACTTTATTGGAGAGAGACACGCTCCGCTGTAGCATATGGACAAGTATGTCCTTAGTTTCTACTCATAGTATTCATGGCGAAGTTTCTCCTTCGTTAAATTGTTATATGGTTGGAATTGGAAAATGATACATGTAGTAATTGCTATTAATGTCTTGGGTAATGTGATACTTGGCAATTGTTGTGCTCATAATTAAGCTCTTGCATCATATGCTTTGCACCCATTAATGAAGAAATACATAGAGCATGCTAAAATTTGGTTTGCATATTTTGTTTCTCTAAGGTCTAGATAATTTCTAGTATTGAGTTTGAACAACAAGGAAGACGGTGTAGAGTCTTATAATGTTTTCAATATGTCTTTTATGTGAGTTTTGCTGCACCGGTTCATCCTTGTGTTTGTTTCAAATAAGCCTTGCTAGCCTAAACCTTGCATCGAGAGGGAATACTTCTCATGCATCCAAAATACTTGAGCCAACCACTATGCCATTTGTGTCCACCATACCTACCTACTACATGGTATTTTCCGCCATTCCAAAGTAAATTGCTTGAGTGCTACCTTTAAAATTCCATCATTCACCTTTGCAATATATAGCTCATGGGACAAATTGCTTAAAAACTATTGTGGTATTGAATATGTAATTATGCACTTTATCTCTTATTAAGTTGCTTGTTGTGCGATAACCATGTTCACTGGGGACGCCATCAACTACTCTTTGTTGAATTTCATGTGAGTTGCTATGCATGTCCGTCTTGTCTGAAGTAAGAGAGATATACCACCTTATGGTTAAGCATGCATATTGTTAGAGAAGAGCATTGGGCCGCTAACTAAAGCCATGATCCATGGTGGAAGTTTCAGTTTTGGACATACATCCTCAATCTCATATGAGAAAATTATTAATTGTTGTTACATGCTTATGCATAAAAGAGGAGTCCATTATCTGTTGTCTATGTTGTCCCGGTATGGATGTCTAAGTTGAGAATAATCAATAGCGAGAAATCCAATGCGAGCTTTCTCCTTAGACCTTTGTACAGGCGGCATAGAGGTACCCCTTTGTGACACTTGGTTAAAACATGTGCATTGTGATGATCCGGTAGTCCAAGCTAATTAGGACAAGGTGCGGGCACTATTAGTACACTATGCATGAGGCTTGCAACTTATAAGATATAATTTACATGATACATATGCTTTATTACTACCGTTGACAAAATTGTTTCATGTTTTCAAAATCAAAGCTCTAGCACAAATATAGCAATCGATGCTTTTCCTCTATGGAGGACCATTCTTTTACTTTCAATGTTGAGTCAGTTCACCTATTTCTCTCCACCTCAAGAAGCAAACACTTGTGTGAACTGTGCATTGATTCCTACATATTTGCTTATTGCACTTATTATATTACTCTATGTTGACAATATCCATGAGATATACATGTTACAAGTTGAAAGCAACCGCTGAAACTTAATCTTCCTTTGTGTTGCTTCAATGCTTTTACTATGAATTATTGCATTATGAGTTAACTCTTATGCAAGACTTATTGATGCTTATCTTGAAGTGCTATTCATGAAAAGTCTTTGCTTTATGATTCACTTGTTTACTCATGTCATATACATTGTTTTGATCGCTGCATTCACTACATATGCTTTACAAATAGTATGATCAAGGTTATGATGGGATGTCACTCCGTAAATTATCCGTGTTATCGTTTTACTCGCTCGGGACGAGCAGAACTAAGCTTGGGGATGCTGATACGTCTCCGACGTATCGATAATTTCTTATGTTCCATGCCACATTATTGATGTTATCTACATGTTTTATGCACACTTTATGTCATATTCGTGCATTTTCTGGAACTAACCTATTAACAAGATGCCGAAGTGCCGATTCTTTGTTTTCTGCTGTTTTTGGTTTCAGAAATCCTAGTAACGAAATATTCTCGAATTGGACGAAATCAACGCCCAGGGTCCTATTTTGCCACGAAGCTTCCGTAAGTCCGAAGAAGAGACGAAGAGGGGCCACGAGGGGGCCACACCCTAGGGCGGCGCGGCCCCCCCCTTGGCCGCGCGGCCCTGTGGTGTGGGGCCCTCGTGCCGCCTCTTGACCTGCCCTTCCGCCTACTTAAAGCCTCCGTTGCGAAAACCCCAGTACCGAGAGCCACGATACGGAAAACCTTCCAGAGACGCCGCCGCCGCCGATCCCATCTCGGGGGATCCAGGAGATCGCCTCCGGCACCCTGCCGGAGAGGGGAATCATCTCCCGGAGGACTCTACGCCGCCATGGTCGCCTCTGGAGTGATGTGTGAGTAGTCTACCCCTGGACTATGGGTCCATAGCAGTAGCTAGATGGTTGTCTTCTCCCCATTGTGCTATCATTGTCGGATCTTGTGAGCTGCCTAACATGATCAAGATCATCTATCTGTAATTCTATATGTTGCGTTTGTTGGGATCCGATGAATAGAGAATACTTGTTATGTTGATTATCAAAGTTATATCTATGTGTTGTTTATGATCTTGCATGCTCTCCGTTACTAGTAGATGCTCTGGCCAAGTAGATGCTTGTAACTCCAAGAGGGAGTATTTATGCTCGATAGTGGGTTCATGCCTGCATTGACACCTGGGACAAAGGATGAAAAGTTCTAAGGTTGTGTTGTCTTTGTTGCCACTAGGGATAAAACATTGATGCTATGTCTAAGGATGTAGTTGTTGATTACATTACGCACCATACTTAATGCAATTGTCTGTTGCTTTGCAACTTAATACTGGAGGGGGTTCGGATGATAACCTGAAGGTGGACTTTTTAGGCATAGATGCAGTTGGATGGCGGTCTATGTACTTTGTCGTAATGCCCAATTAAATCTCACTATACTCATCATGATATGTATGTGCATGGTCATGCCCTCTTTATTTGTCAATTGCCCAACTGTAATTTGTTCACCCAACATGCTGTTTGTCTTATGGGAGAGACACCTCTAGTGAACTGTGGACCCCGGTCCAATTCTCTATACTGAAATACAATCTACTGCAATACTTGTTCTACTGTTTTCTGCAAACAATCATCTTCCACACAATACGGTTAATCCTTTGTTATAGCAAGCCGGTGAGATTGACAACCTCACTGTTTCGTTGGGGCAAAGTACTTTGGTTGTGTTGTGCAGGTTCCACGTTGGCGCCGGAATCTCTGGTGTTGCGCCGCACTACATCCCGCCGCCATCAACCTTCAACGTGCTTCTTGACTCCTACTGGTTCGATTAAACCTTGGTTTCTTACTGAGGGAAACTTGCCGCTGTGCGCATCACAGCTTCCTCTTGGGGTTCCCAACGGACGTATCAACCACACGCATCAGCCTCAAATACATATTCACCCAGAAAGAGCTGAACATGAGACAACGCCGATGGATCGAATTGATCAAGGATTACGACATGGAGATTCACTACCACCCCGGCAAGGCCAATGTGGTAGCGGATGCTTTGAGTCGACTGCCGTGCCAGTTGAATTCCATGCTCGCAACCGAACAGCCCAGCTTGCATCAAGAGTTTGAACAGTTCAGACTCGAACTTGTTAGTGAAGGTTTCCTAGCCAGCATAGAACTGCAACCCACCTTGGTTGGTCAGATCAAGGAAGCCCAGAAGGACAACGCTAGCATTGACGGAATCAAGAAACAGATAGCCGCAGGAAAAGCCCCCGGATTCACCGTAGACGAAGCCGAAGTGCTTTGGTACAAAGAACGTCTCTGCGTACCATCGGACTCTGACTTGAAACAAGTCATCCTGCAAGAAGCCCATGACACCCTTTACTCAATCCACCCCGGAGGTACCAAGATGTACCAAGACCTGAAAGAACAATTTTGGTGGCATGGAATGAAGAGAGAGAGATCGGTAGCTATATCGCCAAGTGTGACATCTGTCAAAGAGTCAAGGCAGAACATCAACGACCCGCCGGACTGTTACAACCCCTCCAGATTCCGGAATGGAAATGGGACTCCGTAGGAATGGACTTTATCACCGGACTGCCCAAATCCAGCAAAGGCAATGATTCAATATGGGTAGTGGTCGATAGATTGACCAAAGTCGCCCATTTCATTGCAGTCAAAACCACCTATCAAGGCCCCAAGTTAGCTGAACTTTACATCTCCAGAATAGTCGCGCTGCACGGAACCCCCAAATCGATAGTGTCCGATAGAGGATCACAGTTCACCTCAAGGTTCTGGCAGAAAGTGCATGAAGGACTAGGCACTCGCCTAAATTTCAGCACCGCCTATCACCCTCAGACCGACGGACAGACTGAGAGAGTAAACCAGATACTGGAAGACATGCTTAGAGCATGCGTACTGGAATACGGATCCAAGTGGGAAGACTGCCTACCTTACGCAGAATTCTCTTACAACAATAGTTATCAAGCTAGCCTACAGATGGCCCCCTTTGAAGCCTTGTACGGAAGGAAGTGCCGTACCCCCCTGAACTGGTCAGAAGTCGGAGAGAGCCAAGTTTTCGGCCTAGACGTTCTTCGTGAAGCAGAAGAGAAAGTCCACAAAATCCGAGAGTATCTCAAAACGGCGCAATCCAGATAGAAGAGCTACGCCGACAAGAGACGTCGGGAGATGACCTTTGAGATCGGAGACTTCGTCTATCTCAAGGTATCCCCCTTGAAAGGAATGCAAAGGTTCCAACTGAAAGGAAAGCTTGCACCCCGCTATGTAGGACCTTTCCAAGTCCTTAGCCGCCGAGGTGAAGTATCTTATCAACTGGAGTTGCCTGAAGAAATGTCGGCTGTGCACGACGTGTTTCACATCTCACTTCTCCGGAAATGCCTGGAAGTCCCGGAGAAGACCGAAGTGTTCAAGAACATCGATCACCGGGATCTGACTTACCGCGAAGTGCCGATTCGCATCCTGGAGGAAGCTTACCGAACCACCCGCACCCGAAGCATCAAGTTTTTAAAGATCCAATGGAGCAATCATACCGAGGATGAAGCCACATGGGAACGCGAAGACTTCATGAAGAAGGAGTACCCAGATCTCTTTAGTACCTAACTTTCTTTTCGATCTCGGGACGAGATCTTTTGTAAGGGGGAAGGGTTTGTAACACCCCAAATTTCAATAAAAAGAAAGTTAGAGAATTCCAGAAAGCAAATTTTCAAACCAACAAAAACTTTTCTATTTGCATATAGTACCATGCATAGGACTTGTGCATTTGAGTGATATGCCATGATGATTGTTATTACTTGTATTTGATATGCTCTAAAACCCTAGTGTGATCATATGAAGATCACCAACCCAAATAAATCAAAGAGGAAGAAATTCCATAAAATGCAAAACCCTAAAAACCCTCACATATGCCCTATGGCATTTTTATAAATTTTGACCCTAGACCTATTTGGTCTTCACCATTAGTTGAGTAATGTTATTCAACACTTACTACAACTTTTGGAATCAAAGATTCATAATTCAAATGGATTTCAAACACAAATCCCACTCACATATGATAATGGTCAATTTTGACAATTCTAGTCTGATCACCACTTTGAGCCCTTGCCATTCATTTTTCCCAAACCAACTCTTGCTAACTCTTTGCACCATTTCAAACTCAACATCAAGGTGAACAACTTTGATGAAGATCACCATGCCAAAATCATCTTGGATCAAGAGCCATGCTCATCCAAAGTCCCAACTTTTTAACATATGGAACAATCTACACTTAGCCATTTTGGCCAACTTTTGAATTCTAATTTTTCCACCACCACCTCAAAACTTCTCTGGTCATTTACAACTAATATCAACACTCACTTTTCAAACACATTCACCATTTGAATTATTTCAAATTTGGACAATTTGGCAAATTCCAAATTCGGGCACTATTTGCAACTATTGCAAATAGTGATCTACCTCACCTAATCTAACCCAAAGCTATTCTACATTGTCCCCTGGTCCCCTTAAACCATCAAGGCAACATAGCAAACCTAGGGAGAGGAGGAGCAAGGCTAGGACATGGCCATGCCGGCCATGTCACCAACCCGACCACCTCAACCTCTCTCCCTTCCTTCCCCAACCTGGCCACCATGCCGTTGCTCGCCACCTCACTCTACTGGAGCACCTCGAGCAAGCCACGGTCGAGGAGGAGCTCGACAGCCACCGGAATGCGTGCGCCCAGTGGTGGCCACGCCATGCCGACGACGTCGCGCGTGGACACCCGCAGACGCCGCTGGACACGCGACGCCTCGCCACCCTGTGCCTTGCCTGGACCCCCTGCGAGCACGTTGAGTATCACCGTGACACCGCGACGCCGTTGGACACGCCCTCGACCACGACCCGCACCCGCCGTCGCCGGAGAAGCCAACCCTGGTCCGCCGCGGGCGCGACAGACGCGGAAGCGAGGCGACCAAACCAGCCACCCCCTACCCTAGCTGTCGCCGCCAAACGACTCGCCAGGAACCGCAGAACAGCGCCACGCCCTCGCCTAGCTCGATAGACCACCGGAGCAGCCGCGCCATGGTCGACCTTGCCACTGCCCCGCAGCACCCTTGCTCGCCTATAAAAGGAGACCTCTCCTTGTCGATCTGAGCACACCATCACCTTCCCCTCTTCTCACTCGGCCGCCAGAACCACTCCACCGTCGACATTAGCCACTGACGCCGCCCAATTTCTACCTCACTGCCGCCAGACACCGCGGAAGCTCGCCGTCGATTGGAGCCGTTCCAGGAGCCGCCGCTGGTACAAGAAGCTTCGCCGTCGACTACACCTTCCCCGAGCATACTGCCATCCCTCGCTGGAGCCCTGGTTAGCCCGCCGACCCCCTACTGCCGCCGCCGCATCATCGGGTTCTCGTCGGAGACGACGATGAACCACGGCCGTTCGATTGGATTCTAATCCGACGCTCCCCTTTAAAACATACCGATTCGGGTTATAATAGTCGCTGACAGGTGGACCCCACCCTGTCAGGCAGCCCGCGCATCTGTGGACCGTGGCTGGGCTGGACTGGGTTGGTTTGGGCCATTTTTAAATCTGGCAGCCCGTTTAGTTTTCCCGCCGGCCTGTTAATTCAAATCCCGTTTAAATAATATCAAATGAATTTCAATACTGCCCCTACTTTGAAATTCAATAGATTCAAATTGGCTAAACCAAATTTAGTGAACTTTATATGGTTGGAAAGCTATTGAAATTATCTAGCCAATGCCACTAGCCTCATGGCCAGATTCTTTGTAGAATAAATGTGATAAAAATAACAAGACAGGGACTTTTCCCTATTCAAATAATTCTTAAAAATCAACCAAAATAGATATTAAGTTAATTCCAACTCTAATAGCTCACATTTGACTTAAACTAATTGTTTATGCAATAAAATGGTGTGGTCACTTTGTATGATCATGCCATAGTTTAATGAATGGATATTATGGCTAATTTAACTAGTTGATATTGTCCAAAACTATTAAAGTAAATTATGTGGAGTCTTACACTTCATTTAAACTTGTCTCACATGAATTCATGGGATGTTTGGACCCCTGGTCCCAAACTCTCTTATATGAATTACTTGAGATTTAAATCAAATGTAGTGTTATTTAAATTGTATGAGGTGATATACCTCATTTAAATCCTTTTCACAAATGATGATGATGAACATTTGACTTAGGTCAATATGAGTTCATACATGATGGTTTGAGAAATTAAATCTTAAGAAGATTTCAATGAGAGGAAATTATTTCTCAAGAACCCTATGGAAACTATCATTTACATATGAAATACAAAGAAGTGAATTCTATTTAAACCCCACAACCCATGCACCCTAGTTAATTTATTTGTGTGCATAGACTAGTTTGTGTGTTATATGTGATATATGGAATAGCCATTGAATTAGTGAGTAATTATACTCGTATTCAAATTTAGACGGTAGCACCGGAGAGTACGCCGAAGAAGAAGGTTGCTACCAGGAGGAGGAGGAGGAACAGTTTGAGAACTACCAAGGCAAGCTATTATTCTTGCAAAGTGCAAAGCCCCTTGGGGAAAGGCACCATGATTCTTATCTATACCTAATAATAAAGAAAATAAGGTTTCTTGTCGGTCCGTCTATTTTTACCCCTGTTTTTTGATCTAAATTACATCAAATGCCACCACTTTAATTGAAAAAACGATTCGCTTCCGTCGCACAAACAAACTCGCGCAACCCGGTCAGCCCCCGTCGCCTGGTTGGTTGGCCTGGTCCAGCAACGCTGGTTCCTGCGTCGGTTCTTTTGTGAGTTTCCTACTATTATACGTCTATTTCCATACCGTATTAGGCATGATCACCGGGGCTTGCTCCAAAAAAGAATCCCACACAGGGTCAATGTAAACTCGCATATCTACAGCGCTGAATCGGGTATCCATCGACCAACACGATCAATGAAAGGGGGACTCATCGATCAACACGGTCAGCAAAATTTTGCCTGGATCAGGTATCCATCGACCTGCACGAGCCGGGGACGACGGTGGAGCGCGCGGCGAACAGCCTCGGCACGAACTTTCGGCTAGATGGCCGCGGCTGCCGACGCCGGTGTGAAGCAGGAAACGAAGACCGGGCTCTAACACGTGAGCATACACGAAGGCATCACTAGGCGGCGGAGGCCTCCACGCGCGCTGGTTGCCGGAGGGGTGCACGACGAACTCCCTCGGCGTGGAGAGCGGCGGGCTGCCGGCTAGATGACCGTGTGGAGACGCTCGGCTACGAGGAACACACATCGGCGGCCGCGACTTCCTCACCAAAATCCACGTTCCGCCACTACATCTATGCCGTCACTCGACTCCAGACTCAAGCAGCACCTTGCCCGCAGGTCAGCCTCACGCCTCTTGGCCATGTCCGGAAGGAATCTACATGGATCATAGATGCTACACGCTCCTGGCCGCATCTCCTCTGAACCTATTCTCTGAAATCTGGATTTTTAAGGAGAGAAAGAGGTGGGTGGATAAAAGCACAGCGCGAGCTCCGTGGTCGTCTGCTAGCACCCATCCAGCCGAGATCCGTCTTTCCTCCATTGGCACCCACAGGGTCTAAGTGTATTGAAAATTAACTGGACTTCCTGAAGTTCCGCTAATCAAAGTGCTGGCTTGGCAGGTCAAACATGAGCAGGGAAAAGCAGATTTCCGCCCAGTGGTGATCTCTAGCCCTCTAGGTATTTGGATTTCCCAAAAGTTCTGCTAAGCATTGTGCTGGCCTGGTATGTTAGAGCACGAGCATGCAAGTTCTACAGGTTTTACTCTGAATCTTACTTCAGTATGATGGATTTCCTGGCGCCTTTTCTTGATATGCCGAGAGAGTTTCAGTAAATTCAGTCTTATATATCACCTACTGTGCCAATTCAATTTTAGATCCTTCAGCGAGCAGGAAAAATAAGGAAACTACCAAGCTGCCAAGGTATATTCGTTAGCCGCTCATAAATGCTGATCAAGTTCATGGTTTAAGTTTGAGCTAGAGAGATTACTTGATAGTTTCAGCAAGGATCATCCTGTATGAGCTCACTTTTGAGAAGATGTTGTCTCCATCGATTACCAACATCTTGGCTTTGCTACTGAAGTGCACAATCCCCAAGCTCATCTCAGCGTTGAAGGTCTTGAGATTGCACATGCAGGAGGCCAGTGCGTGTGCGCATTTTTTTGCTTAGCTGGAACCTACTGTTTGCAAGCAAAAATGCTGAATTCCTTGAGATGGATGTATGCTAGGTGCTACTGTGCGGTGCATGCTGTATCAATTCATAAAAATTCAGAAGCTACCGCCATTTGTTGGTATGCTAATTCATTCCGACCTGCATCATATCTTTATGGTAATCTCTAAATCAAATAGAGGTACCGCACAAAGTCTTATATGCACGAGTGGTATAAGAGCTTTAGTTGCACAATATTATCATTTCCTGATGGGAGTCACGTCGAACATGTCGATCCTTTGGATCCTGTATGATCGAAAATTGTATCTACAAATATACCTCAATCCAGTCCAGGACAAGAAAAGAATTTCGGAGTGGCTGAATTGGTGAAGTGAAGCTGGCCACAAAAAGCTGGCAGATCGGTTACATCTAGCTATGTTATTTTTACTGAATAGTTCCACCTCGCTATGTTACTAGCTTGTTTATATATATCCGTGAGTTGCCTGAAAAGTATCCTCAGCAACCTCCAAAATCAAGAAGCAATAGCATCATTGTTTGGTCCAAAACCTAATGACCAGGAAGGAAGCAACTTTTGATGTGGCTTCATGGACAACCTTGGACTTCAACTTGAACCGACTTTCGAACAAATATATGTTGATGTGTTAAATTAGTCCATCTATTGGCACTTAGTTCAGAGTGGATCTCGAGCAGCGGACTTCAATTGGCATTCACTTTTTTAATTTGTTTTATGCAAATTTTAAAAATAATTTATTATTCGTGTATCTAGGTCTATTTTTATCGGCCGTAGCAACGCACGGGAAATTTTCCTAGTCTTATCTTACATAAGCCTATCCCAAGTTTACTTTACAAGCTTTACTTGTTTCTAAATGAGTTACTTTTATAGTTAACTTTGGTCAAAGTACAAGTTGGATACTAGAGTAGTGAGTTAGTCTCTTCCAAGCAAAGCAAGGTAGCACCCCCTCATGAATTAGAGCTAGTGCTAATGAATTAAAACTTGACTACTCTAGATGGGAACAATGTGAATTTGAAATGATTTTTGAAACCTTGGAATGATGATGCATTCCATTGAATGATTTTTGAAGGTGAATATGAACAAGAGAAGATGGTGATTTTTGATAAACAATGATGTTGGTTTGAATGCGATACCTTTCCAATTATTAAGTACCCCCACAATACCTGATTATGGGTAGGGCTTAACTGGAAGTTTATGCGTCTTAGTATGGGTTCCCTCTAAACAAGCGTCATCGGGGTTACGCCGAAAGCTGCCTCTACAACAAAAGAAATGATATGATATGATGCGAAATGAGGTGAATGTCCGGCCCAAGCCCTGTGCAGTTCCCAGGTTGACAGTTGGTCTTCACTGGGAGGCCAAGCTCATGGGGAGAGGTGCTCATACTAGGATTTGTAAGTGAAAGGTTATGGTTGATGATCCGCGTACTGTGTTACGATGATTCGGGGTAATCCCGACGGATGAAATCAAATGTTGTGGCACAAGTGTGCAACCTCTGCAGAGTGTAAACCTATTCGAATAGCCGCGTCCACGGTCACGGACGGTTGGAAAGGCCATACAGTTTCCAATGTCATATCTTTGAAAATGATGTTGAATGATGATGGTGAAATGACTTGTGGTGAATTGAATTGAAATCACCACTTGAATGGTGGGAATGACACTAATGTTCCCACTTGAGTTAGTTAGCTCTTGGATAAGCTTTTTCTCAAAACTTTGCGAACTAAAACTAGCTTTATGCAAATAAACTAGAGCTTAGCAAACCATACTAGAATGTCTAGCACTTACATTAGTATTAGTTTGCGAGTACTCAACGTACTCACGGCTTTGTCCCTGGCTATTCAAATGGCCAGAGTATGAAGATGATCAAGGAGACGACCAGCAGGACGCCTACGACAACTAAGCGCCTTCCGACGTCAAGCGTTGGCCTGTGGACTAGAGAGTCCTTGTATCTTACGCTTCCGCTATGTTGAACTATGAACTTGTGTTTGTTCGTTGATCAATAGATCAACTATTCGTGTAATATGGATCATGTGATTCCAATTTGTAAGACTTATGGTTTGTAATGAATGATGACTGTGATACTTAAACTATTATGCCTCGCAACAACAATATTCCTGGGATTGCGATGTATGACATAATAGGCATTCGGACTTAAAAATCCGGGTGTTTACAAGTTGGTATCAGAGCCATTGTTTTACCTTAGAAGACCTTAGTTAGAATGGGCGTTCTGAAAAACTTAACTTTGAAATCAAATGAAAGAAACTATTTGTGAAAATTTACTACACTCTTGTCTTTGAGACTTTGCCAAAATTTGATGAATCATGTCTATCTTATTTGGATCAACTTAAAACTTCGCCACACTTTGCACTCTCTAACTTACTCATCCAATTCTCTTTCAGATGGCGCTGAATGAACCCATCAACACCAAGTTTTACCAGCTTGGGAACGGAGGAAGCTTGATCTTCGAGCACGACCTCAACGCCCTCTCTGACTTCCTTGGGCGCCCACACCCCGAGTTTCACGGGGTTCAGCTGGACGACACGCCGGAGGAGAGTTGCGGTGGGTGATCACCGCCGACTTGAGGGGCAAGATGGAGCCTCCCACTTCGGAGAGGATCCTCTTCTCCTTCCGCGAGAGCAACTGGCTCGACGGACTCGCACGTGGCCTTCAGGAGGCACTTGCGCGCCTCTGTGGACAGAACGTGGTGAGCATCCTCGCCTCTCGCTATGCCCACCTTGTGAGGCGTGATGCCGCGGGAGTGCCCATGGAGCTGCAGCCGCACCCGGAGTTGAGGCACCATGCTGAGCACCTGGACTTCATGCTCTACCAGACTCAGAGGGACCTCGACGCCTATCGCGCTTACGCGAACCAGACCCATGCTCACATCACAGAGCAGGTTGAGGCGATCAAGCTACTCAACAATGATCGCAAGAGCCTTCGCCAGCAGCGTGCCAAGAAGGATGCTACGATTCGTCGCCTTCGCGCCCGGATCGCGTCACTTGAGGCCACTGTCAAGGCCCAGGAGGATCAGATTCGTCAGCTGGAGGATGACGATGGAGGCATCGACATTCAGGGAGGAGACGCCTTCCTGAGCGACGACAACGACTTTGAGGAGGACGAGAACACCGAGGAGGAGGACTACGAGTTCCTGGAGGCAGGACCCGATGACTACGTCCCGATCGATGTTGATGATGAGGAGTAGTTGCACTAGTTCACTTATAGTAGGTGTGAGTTGTATCCCGTCCTTTGTATCGTAGCATGAGAATGGTTCTTAAAACCATTAGAGAATGTGTGTAGTTTGTACTATGTGTTGCATGAATGAATGTTATGTTTGTCATGAAAAGATTACAAGAAGACTCAAGCGTCTAAGCTTGGGGATGCCCAAGGCATCCCCTTCTTCATCGACAACATTATCATGTTCCTCCCCTGAAACTATATTTTTATTCCGTCACATCTTATGTGCTTTGCTTGGAGCGTCGGTTTGTTTTTGTTTTTGTTTTGTCTGAATAAAATGGATCCTAGCATTTACTTTGTGGGAGAGAGACACGCTCCGCTGTAGCATATGGACAAGTATGTCCTTAGGCTTTACTCATAGTATTCATGGCGAAGTTTCTTCTTCGTTAAATTGTTATATGGTTGGAATTGGAAAATGATACATGTAGTAAATTGCTATAATGTCTTGGATAATGTGATACTTGGCAATTGTTGTGCTCATGTTTAAGCTCTTGCAACATATACTTTGCACCCATTAATGAAGAAATACATAGAGCATGCTAAAATTTGGTTTGCATATTTGGTCTCTCTAAAGTCTAGATAATTTCTAGTATTGAGTTTGAACAACAAGGAAGACGGTGTAGAGTCTTATAATGTTTACAATATGTCTTTTATGTGAGTTTTTCTGCGCCGTTCATCCTTGTGTTTGTTTCAAATAACCTTGCTAGCCTAAACCTTGTATCGAGAGGGAATACTTCTCATGCATCCAAAATACTTGAGCCAACCACTATGCCATTTGTGTCCACCATACCTACCTACTACATGGTATTTCTCCGCCATTCCAAAGTAAATTGCTTGAGTGCTACCTTTAAAATTCCATCATTCACCTTTGCAATATATAGCTCATGGGACAAATAGCTTAAAAACTATTGTGGTATTGAATATGTACTTATGCACTTTATCTCTTATTAAGTTGCTTGTTGTGCGATAACCATGATTCTGGGGACGCCATCAACTATTCTTTGTTGAATATCATGTGAGTTGCTATGCATGTTCGTCTTGTCTGAAGTAAGAGCGATCTACCACCTTATGGTTGGAGCATACATATTGTTAGAGAAGAACATTGGGCCGCTAACTAAAGCCATGATTCATGGTGGAAGTTTCAGTTTTGGACATATATCCTCAATCTCATATGAGAATAATAATTGTTGCCACATGCTTATGCATTAAAGAGGAGTCCATTATCTGTTGTCCATGTTGTCCCGGTATGGATGTCTAAGTTGAGAATAATCAAAAGCGAGAAATCCAAAATGCGAGCTTTCTCCTTAGACCTTTGTACAGGCGGCATGGAGGTACCCCATTGTGACACTTGGTTAAAACATGTGTATTGCGATGATCCGGTAGTCCAAGCTAATTAGGACAAGGTGCGGGCACTATTAGTATACTATGCATGAGGCTTGCAACTTGTAAGATATAATTTACATAACTCATATGCTTTATTACTACCGTTGACAAAATTGTTTCATGTTTTCAAAATCAAAGCTCTAGCACAAATATAGCAATCGATGCTTTCCTCTTTGAAGGACCATTCTTTTTACTTTTATGTTGAGTCAGTTCACCTATTTCTCTCCACCTCAAGAAGCAAACAATTGTGTGAACTGTCCATTGATTACTACATACTTGCATATTGCACTTATTATATTACTCTATGTTGACGATTATCCATGAGATATACATGTTATAAGTTGAAAGCAACCGCTGAAACTTAATCTTCCTTTGTGTTGCTTCAATACCTTTACTTTGATTTATTGCTTTATGAGTTAACTCTTATGCAAGACTTATTGATGCTTGTCTTGAAGTACTATTCATGAAAAGTCTTTGCTTTATGATTCACTTGTTTACTCATGTCATTACATTGTTTTGATCGCTGCATTCACTACATATGCTTTACAAATAGTATGATCAAGGTTATGATGGCATGTCACTCCAGAAATTATCTTTGTTATCGTTTTACCTGCTCGGGACGAGCAGAACTAAGCTTGGGGATGCTGATACGTCTCCGACGTATCGATAATTTCTTATGTCCCATGCCACATTATTGATGATATCTACATGTTTTATGCACACTTTATGTCATATTCGTGCATTTTCTGGAACTAACCTATTAACAAGATGTCGAAGAGCCAGTTGCTGTTTTCTGCTGTTTTTGGTTTCAGAAATCCTAGTAACGAAATATTCTCGGAATTGGACGAAATCAACGCCCAGGGTCCTATTTTGCCACGAAGCTTCCAGAAGACCGAAGAGGAGACGAAGTGGGGCCACGAGGTGGCCACACCCTAGGGCGGCGCGGCCCAAGCCCTGGCCGCGCCGACCTGTAGTGTGGGCCCCTCGTGCCGCCTCTTGACCTGCCCTTCCGCCTACTTAAAGCCTCCGTCGCGAAACCCCCAGTACCGAGAGCCACGATACGGAAAACCTTCCAGAGACGCCGCCGCCAATCCCATCTCGGGGGATTCAGGAGATCGCCTCCGGCACCGCCGGGAGAGGGGATTCATCTCCCGGAGGACTCTACGCCGCCATGGTCGCCTCCGGAGTGATGAGTGAGTAGTCTACCCCTGGACTATGGGTCCATAGCAGTAGCTAGATGGTTGTCTTCTCCCCATTGTGCTTAATTGTCGGGTCTTGTGAGCTGCCTAACATGATCAAGATCATCTATCTGTAATTCTATATGTTGCGTTTGTTGGGATCCGATGAATAGAGAATACTTGTTATGTTGATTATCAAAGTTATGTCTATGTGTTGTTTATGATCTTGCATGCTCTCCGTTATTAGTAGATGCTCTGGCCAAGTTGATGCTAGTAACTCCAAGAGGGAGTATTTATGCTCGATAGTGGGTTCATGTCTCCGTGAATCTGGAGGAGTGACAAGAACCTCTAAGGTTATGGATGTGATGTTGCCACTAGGGATAAAACATTGATGCTATGTCTAAGGATGTAGTTGTTGATTACATTACGCACCATACTTAATGCAATTGTCTGTTGCTTTGCAACTTAATACTGGAGGGGGTTCGGATGATAACCTGAAGGTGGACTTTTTAGGCATAGATGCAGTTGGATGGCGGTCTATGTACTTTGTCGTAATGCCCAATTAAATCTCACTATACTCATCATGATATGTATGTGCATGGTCATGCCCTCTTTATTTGTCAATTGCCCAACTGTAATTTGTTCACCCAACATGCTGTTTGTCTTATGGGAGAGACACCTCTAGTGAACTGTGGACCCCGGTCCAATTCTCTATACTGAAATACAATCTACTGCAATACTTGTTCTACTGTTTTCTGCAAACAATCATCTTCCACACAATACGGTTAATCCTTTGTTACAGCAAGCCGGTGAGATTGACAACCTCACTGTTTCGTTGGGGCAAAGTACTTTGGTTGTGTTGTGCAGGTTCCACGTTGGCGCCGGAATCTCTGGTGTTGCGCCGCACTACATCCCGCCGCCATCAACCTTCAACGTGCTTCTTGACTCCTACTGGTTCGATTAAACCTTGGTTTCTTACTGAGGGAAACTTGCCGCTGTGCGCATCACACCTTCCTCTTGGGGTTCCCAACGGACGTGTCAACCACACGCATCAAAGGGAACCTCCAGTCGTCGTGCGTGTCGGTGACCCAGGTTCTTCAAGGTGATGACAGACATAGAGGGTGATTAGCCGACGTCGTGTGGCATGGCATGGAGACTTCTTGCGGTGCTGCCGGCGACGCTCTACAATGACTTGTCCAGTGCCCGGTGCCGTGTAGGCAACAACGTCACATCCTATTCTTGCAAGATCTAGCCGGTCTTGGCCTTATAGTGTGGCTCGTACTTGGCCATTCTCGTGGTCTATGCGTGGCGGGGTTAACACAGTGTGGCTGAGTTTTCCTGCTGCCTGCAAGTCTGTTTCGATTAAAGGAGGTAGGTACGATGACCTAGCACACCATTGTGTGCTGTAGTGCATAAGTCGTTGGCATAACACTTGTGGAACTCCGTCCCTTAAATATTACACCCCTCAGAGTGGTACAACATAAACATCGAGGTTCCAAATTTTGCATGTATTCATGGTCACAATCAAGAAGTGTACCAAAGCTTCGAGATCCTCCTCGGTTCAATGATGATTCATAGGCAAATTCAAACTCAAATCAACTAAAATAAAGAAAAATGGCATAGCTAAGCCAGGTACCATTGGAGCTCAACAACTTATTACTAAGATTTTATGCTTTTCGTCTCATCTAAATTATTCGAACCTATTTAAGCTTCAATTTTTTGCCTCATTGCTTTCAATTCCATCAACTATATCTTAGTCTACTCCTTAGATGTCCCCAAAAAGATCTGGTTCTGTGTAGTATACTTCCTCTCCTTCAAGTTCTCTGGTAGTTTCCTGCTCGATCTTCTCATACTCTAAGCAAGGGTTTAAGATAGCATCATTTGAGTACGAGCGTACTTAATAAGTCCTAGTCGGTGGTTGCAAAAAGTCATGGATCTGAGATCTTGGACTTATGCAAGTTCTCGAAGATGGTTTCTTAGAAAAGGTAAGTTTTAATGAGAAGAACTATGTGCATCAGTCTTCACTGGTTATTAGAATTTCATGGAGTTCCTTTCCACGCTGAGATCGTAGTTCTTTTCCCAAGAAAAGGGGTAACATGCCACGTTTGATACACTCGAGGTGTGCTACTTTTCCCACAAACGCCCTAAGCCTTGCTGCACATCCAGGAGTCTATCCCAATGCACACTTTCATATGGTATGAGACCCGCCTAAAACCAATCACCGACCTTCTCCGCAACAACACATTCCACCTTTTGCAACGAGGTTTGGTCACAAGACCTACAAACAATTATTATCCCTTCAAAGAAACTGAAGTTTTTCATTCTCGACATGTGATTGGACATTATGAGTCCTACCCGCTAATTCCACCACGGAATACATCGAGACAATTATTCGAGGAGATACAAAAGGAAGAATATCCAGCTCATTTTCCCGCCCATAACAATATTTATGGCCACCGTGGTGTATACGGCGCTTAGAATCACAGACTGTAGTTGTTGTTTAATCCTAGGTATATTTTTCACTACAATTGAACCTCCACTACAGAGTTTTCACTCTATATTCAACCATGGTTCCACTAGCCACCAAAATACACTACTTGACCACCCTGGGCCGGTAACATGAATCTCATATTCATTATGAAATCAATTTATTTATTTTGAATTCAATAGTATTGTAGTATTTCGGAAATACTTTGTATACAATAGACAAACGGACATGCGCAAGGGTAAACTTTTTTTTGAACTCGCCTGGCAATTGTGAGTTACTATAGTCCGCAGAATCTATTTGACACATGACCTTAGAATTCTGAAAATAGCGACATTGTTTGGTAAGGATAATATTTAAAAATTTAATTTCATGCTACTTTGCATAATATGAGATGCATTATCATTAGTTTATTGAAACCTCCCCTTAGAGATGTCTTTAAAAATCTCTTGTTGTTATTTATTAACTTTGCCATTTTTGGTTTAGTGATTTTTTTTTGTGGGAAGAAAATATTGTTATTATTATTATTATTATGCACTCAATGATAGAAATCACCTTCTTGAGAAGTAACACTCAATGCATTTTAGTGGTATGGTCATTATGGTCACACTTCAAATGGTTGTTCGGAATTATACTTTTGGATTTACATATTAATCTCACGTTAGAATTTTCATATATGCACTATATACTAAGTTGCGCATCATCCGAATTTTTGAACCCCTCCGCGATTTTTGTGCGTGCCCCGGCAGGTAAGATTTCAATGATCCGGATCCTTTGTGCCTTGATTTATGTTCCTGTCGCGTTGTGGTCCGCTCGACTGTCGGGTTGCTTTTGGTGTGTGGGGCCGCGACGATGGTATGACACATGCCTCTCAAGCGGTAGACAGAGCTGTGGGCCAAGCCGGGCAACGCGGGCCTCTTCCCGCCCGAACCATGACCTTGGGCGATGGCTAGTTTCCCCTTAGCAGGTTGCGACAATCGCCTAGTGGCTAATTGGGTCACTTGTCGCTTGCGATGGGGCCATTGCATGTCGTTGGTTCCGCCACTCATTATGGTCTAAGAGCGCACATGTGTACGTGTTGTTCTGCATGTCTCCTATGGTGACGCTTCGGTTGTTTCTTTGCTTGAATGTCCTATTATTCCTTCTGTGTCTTTGCTTCGGCCAAACGGGCCACGACTTCTCTTGGGTTCTGAATGCATCGTCGGTAGGCACATTGTATTCCGCGTGCTATGTGCTACCAGCAGTCTACTAAGTTGTGCTACATGCCATTTTTTTCTATCCGCCTTTTATCTTTGCCTGTCTTGGCGATTATAAAAGGCTTCTGCTCTTCTTTCGTTTTGTCCGCTTTCGTTTGGTCTATTTTGTACTCTTCCTCTTCCGTCCCGTTGTTTGTCATTGCCACATAGCTACGGCCGTGCAGCCGGCAGGACGTTCTCTATTTTGCGGATGTACAGTGATCAATTACTTGCGGTGAGTGGGTTGGACCCAAGTGGCTAGGGGTAGGGTTTTGGTAGGGTCTACCTGCTGCAAGTAATTGGTTACTGTAGTATGATCTTTTTCTTTCTTTCATTCTTTTTTTTTCTTTTTTTGGCTTTATGCATCCTTGATGTGTTGACTAGTTCTTGATGTTATGAGCCTGACTATAATTAGTGTCTTCTTGATATTAATATATATTTTATCAAAATATATAAGACTGTCATGCAGATGTTTTTCTTTACTACTTTTATAAAGTCAGGGAATGCCTTTTCTAGAAAAATGTCATATATCTGAGTCTGACGGGACACCCTTTTTGAAACCGCTATATTGAACTCGTTTGGGCCTGCTGAGAGTAGTCTCGGCCCAAAATGAATCCCAAATTTAACTCTCCGAGCAAACAATCTAACATCCAAAATCCAAAATCCATCACTATCTATAATCTATATATATACCTAATAATAAAGGAGCTAAGGTTTCTGCCAAAAAGTTTCGTCAACGCTTTTTTTTGGACCGTTTTGCCCTCCCACCGATTCACATAATACTGCACTAATGACACCATACCGGTTCGTTCAATTTTGTTCTCCCAGCCAAGCTGTCCGTCGGTATGTTTCTTGCTCTGTATGTCGTTTCATTGGGCCTGGCCCAGTTTCGTCTAGCCACGCGAACCCACGCGAGTGTGGCCACCCCAGTTTTAACGGTTTGATCCTCTAATAAAACATCAGCCGCCGAGTCAACACAGCCGAAACAAACCTAGATTCGTTCTAAGCTTCCATCCACTCGATCCCCGGCGCCGCAGCACTCCTCCGGTGTGAGGAACGGGAGGGCTCACCCCCGAAATTCTCGCTGAACCTCGACTTCTCCCAATGTCTAGAAAAAATAAAGAGCAAAGGAGAGTAGATTCAACCGCACTGGTCGGGGCAGGAGACTTCGTCGGCAGGGATGCAACTCGGGCTTTATCGGGGCGGCATTGACTCTTCAATTCCGTCGGGTTGTTCGTCACCAGTCGATGCAGCAGGAGAATCGGGGGATCATCGAGTTGAGCGGTCGTCGGCAGCAGCTGAGCTCAGATCGATGCATAGTGCTCGGGGATTCCGCGCCCCGAGTCGTCTCAGAACCCATCCGTCATGCCTTGATCCTGGTCAAGGCATAACCGCTTCGGCAAGTTCCTGGTCGAGGACGAATTCTGGGAGAACATGGTCGACAGTTCGACATGATTGACTTTCTGGCCTTAGAGACGAGCCTAGCCGTGCAGTCTTCAGCTGGGAGCCTAACAATGGTACTGCAACTCTGATAGACATAAACATCACGTATTACAACACAGGCAAAAGATTGCAGTATGCGCTCCTGTCCACGGGGTAAATTGTCCCGATCGGCGAGAGGTGCGAGGTCCACACGAAGAAACTGAGAGTTTCCGGCCGTGGAACATGCCCCTCCATGTCTAGATGGCTGCAGTTCATACTGTTTCTCCGGTCTCCACACAGCCGTGGGTCTGGGACCAAGGGACGAAGATGGTGCTTGCCCTTTGAGTCTCTGACGATGAGAACGACAAGCAGCTTTAACTGTAAAAGATATAGGGGTTGTGTGGGTTTGCCTGCTGTGTTGCTCTGCTTGAGGATGGCGGCAGCGCGCTTTTGCTCCTGTGTGGAGGTGCTAAGCGAAGTTTCCCTCTGCAAGGTCGCCACCGACTTCTCAGTCGCGATCCTAAGCCGTCGAGCAAGGCAGGCGGGGCGTCGGTTCTGTGTTTGTGCTCGAAATTCAGAGGTTAGTGTTTGCATTCATTGTTGTGGGGATTTCAGACTGACACATGTCAAAGTCATCCATGATTGAAGAGGCCATTCAGTATCTAAGCCAGCTCCAAATTTTATTATTTCCCGATAAACTCCAGTTCTAAATGCAGGCCAGCTGATGGAAGCCTTGATGGTGAGACACGAGTAGCGCATGTCAGCAGAGGCAGGTCACGTTATTTGTTCTTAATCCAATCGTTAGCTAATGGTTTGTTTGTTAAACCTTGAGGAGTGCTGCTCTCGGTTATGAAGAAACTGAATACAAGAGGAGTTGCCAGGCTTGCCGTACTGGATTAAAGCAGGATCACAAAAAAAATATGACAGCACTTTTGGACATACTTAGTGTCTTGATGTAACGTAAGAAGGGCATCCACTAGGATATTTTGAGGAGGTAACAAAACACATCATTTTTTTGCTTATTTTTTGTTCCCCCGTTTTTTATCATGCAACTATTTTAATAATGTATATATTTCATTGCAACGGCATGAGAAATTTACCTACCTATATCTATATCTATACCTTAATTTATACGAATTATTATCATGTGCATGTTGATAATTGTGCTGTTTTATTTTGGTACGGCCGTCAGTCGATAGAATTTAGGGGCGAACTTTAGGTTTTTTTGATTTTTCTCGTTAAAAAGCTTAATTTGTGAGTGGTAAAAAGGTTCAAAAAAATTGTGAAAATAGAGTATGCAACAAGTTTAAATTGTACAGGATGTCGATGACAAACAGTATAAGCCCGTGGTGCTACGAGTCGGTGCAACGTGAGGCTCACAAGTTCATCTTTGTAGTGTTAATCATATTTGTCATAAAAATGAGAACATGTGACCACCTTTATCGATCATGCCACGTAGGAGAAATGTCAGCATGGATAATTTATTGGAGTGTTTCAATTTTATTTTCTCCCGGTGCAACGCACGTGCACTTTTGCTACGAGTCGGTGCAACGTGAGGCTCACAAGTTCATCTTTTTAGTGTGAATCATATTTGTCATAAAAATGAGAACATGTGACCACCTTTATCGATGATGCCACGTAGGAGAAATGACAGCATGGATAATTTATTGGAGTTTTTCAATTTTATTTTCTCCCGGTGTAACGCACGGGCACTTTTGCTAGTATCTATAAAGTTGATCCCCACTATGTGCATTTAATATTTGCAAGCTTCCTCCACAATGAGCCACATCACCTGAAATAATCAGAGCCATCTGATCAAATTTAGACACTAGATTTGATACATGAGAAGACTTAGTTGCACGTACAGCCCAACTTTCATACTAGCCTGACATGCGCAGCTGACCTTTGAGAGAAACCAAACGGCAGCATGCCCTTTTATCTCCCCACTATCATCGCATCATCACAAGCCCACTACTTTTTATTGTTCTGGAAACATCTCTCCTTGAGATTTTAATTGATTAGAAGTTACAGGGTTGCCTGAGGCATTATATACTCTACCTTCCGTGCAAAATTTTCATCTCCACTAGCACCTCTGCAGGGCTCCATGCTCTCAAGCAACGATGCCATTGAACTATGCATGGTCCGCCATCAGGGAATACTACAGATCATCGCTGCAAGTGGGAGCAGTTCTGCATGTCGCAACACTACATATTATCGCCACCAGCACCTGGTGCCGGCAACCTGGTGCACCGTGTTCTCTTCGCACCATGGAGTCGTGCAGTGTGACAAGTAACAAGGAAAGCAAAAGAGGATTATCGACGATGCCTGATCTGGCGATCGAGTAGCGAGGTGAGGCAATGATCAAGTTGCCGCCTGGCTTCCTTTTTTCCTCTGAACTTGCTCAATTCAGATCAGTGCTCTATTCAGCTCATATTTTGTCGTCAATCGTCATCCTTAATCATGTTTATGATCTCATGCAGTCACAGGCTCACGGATAATATGAAAGGAACACTCACGGATGTTCCGACATAACATGTATGCTTAATCGAACTGCCCGGATTGTTATACTTTTTGTATATGTAAGCCAATCACTTGGGGCAGTTACAGCTTCATCAGCGAGTACACATGTACCCTTACAGGATACATCTTCTGAATAATCGTGGCTGCAAATGGTAACAAGAAGTAAGGTACGGAATGGTTAGTATATTGCCGAGCAAGTGTAATTTACTTACCATCCCATAGCATGCTTCCGTTCTACTACCATTTGAAATAAGGAAATATGATTAGGCTTGATTGAATCATGATTTTATGTATGGTACAAAATTGTGTTGCAATTTATACCTTTGAGGGAGAGCGTGAACGATTAACATTGTTTTTTTTTTGTGGCTTGGATGCAGTTATCATAGCTCTTAGGTTGATTTTCTCCATATCCCCTGATTAAATTGGGCATTACTCACATATTTTGCATCTATTAATATGTTACACTAATGTCCCGCAATGACACTATACAAATGAGTATTAATTTTATAGACGATTCATGCTTTTGCATTAGAAAAATCATCACAAATGGCCGCAGCAACGCGCGGGGAATCAACATGGCACAGTCCAAACATGACAATTAAGTGGTAGGAGTGTGTAAGATATCAATGCGCATGCATCGCCACTTAAACCCATGTAAATTACTGTTGCACATGCATCGCCGAAGACACACAAAAACAATAGGTTGTCCCAACCCAACCTCACTTATAAAGGATCACTACGGGAGAACCGACGTGTGCCGACGGCCAGACTATGTGCCGACGGCCAAATGTCGGGGCCGTCGGCACAGAGGCCTCCAGCTACCGGCGACGGAGCTCACCGTCGGCACAGCATGGCCGTCGGCACAACGCACGGTACACCGATGGCCACCCTCGGCGCAACCGCGGCCGTCGGCACAGCTAGGTGGAGCCCGAAGGTCACCGTCGACACATCTGCAACCGTCGGTACACGCTCTGACAGGAGGGCCCAGCCGTTAAACTGTCACGGCACCGTCTGCACTGTGCCGACGGTAGCCCACGACGCAACGGCGGCCGTCGCACATAGCTGATCGATCATTGGGTCCCCCTTCTGCTGTGCCGACGGTGACCCACGGCACAACGGCGGCCGTCGGCACAGCCAATTATGCACATTTTTTGGTTTTTTCTATTTTTTTTTGCATCAAAGAGATAATTATTACCCATATAATTATTAATCCATATCATTTTTTTTGTTTATTTATTTCTCACTGCTATTTTGGCGAACCCCTTTGCGAGAAACCTATATATATGTATAAGGGCGGTATAGAACCCCTTCGCCAGAAATCGAACCTCGGAGGGGGTGAATGGCCCACACACGATACAAAATACTTAAGACCCACACACGATACAAAATACTTAAATAACTAGACTCACACACATACCAAAGCGCTTACAGAACTAGACCCACACACGAACCGAAACAGTTAAAGAACTACACCCACACAGAGGAAGCAAAACACTTAAAGAAACTACACCCACACACATGAACCAAAACACTTAAAGAACTAGACCCACACACAAACCAAAGCTTTTAAAGAACTACACCCACACACGAACAAAGCACTTAACACTGGGTCGACACACACATATTAATCAGAGAAGTCGAAATCTTCATCCTCGCTGGGGGTGTCCTCTGAAGCGGTGGTTGTGAGGTTCCACAACCACCGTTCATCATTCTCCCCCCATGTCGACGCCTCTCCTTTGGCGTACTCTGCTTCAACCTCGGCCTTCCTCTGCCGCTTTCCCGCCCTCCTCTCTCTCCTGTACGTCTGCTTCTCCTTCCAGAATGCGTGCGTTGCCTCGACGTCTCCGGGATGGTCTCTGCGCCACTGTGCCATGAACTGCTCGTCCGCCTCGGTGGTATCAATCCGCCGCTGGCCAGCCCTGTACCACCGCGCTTCACCCTGTGAGCGAAGTAGTGGCTCAGTAGAGAGACTCTGAGCTTCCGTCAGAGACCTGACCTCCGGGAAGTTCATTTCGTGGCGCGGCCGGCCAAACCTCCAAGCCGCAACGTCGTATGCGCGGGCAGCAGCCTCCTTCGTGTAGAAGGTGCCGAGCCACACAAGCGTACCACCGGCGGTGATTTCAGCCGCGAAATGTCCCGCAGGCCGCAGGCGAACGCCGATGAAGCCCGTGTTGCTACGGCGACGAGGAGCCATCTCAGCGGCAGCTCAGCTCAGAGGATTTTGTGGTTCTATTGGATGAGAGAAGTGATGAAGGGAGAAATGTTGCTGGTGCTGTTAGTGGAGAAGCCATGGCTATATATAGGCCGACGAGGGGCTGAAACGGCGGGAAAACATGGCGGGGGAGAATGGGCGGGAAAGGGTGGGCGGGAAAAAAGGGCGGGAGAGAAGCAGCGGGAAAGGGTGGGCGGGAAAAAAGGGCGGGAGAGAAGGAGCGGGAAAGGGTGGGCGGGGAAAAAAGGGCGGGAGAGAAGCAGCGGGAAAAGGGTGGGCGGGAAAAAAAGGGCAGGAGAGATTCTGCATGTATAGGGGGGAACTCCCTCGGAGGTGAACCGGAGAGAACCTTGGGATCATAGGGTATGATCCTTGTTTCCACATGTACCTATGACCTAACCAAGCTCAAACGTAGGCATACGCCCACCGGGGGACCCCCGATGGGATGCAGTCAAAGGGGTAGACGACGCGGTCAACAGAACTAGGGTTTCGTCAGAAATCGAGCATCGGACCTAGGGAATGGCCCCAAAAGTTGTGTGTGTCCACATGGCATGCACAAAAGTGATTTAAGATGGTTCTATATCCAATGCTACCCCCTCCGGGTGTGCCCGGCTTCTCGGACATGGGGTTCCTACACTTAGGCAGATTCTGCATGTATAGGGGGAACTCCCTCGGAGGTGAACCGGAGAGAACCTTGGGATCATAGGGTATGATCCTTGTTTCCACATGTACCTATGACCTAACCAAGCTCAAACGTAGGCATACGCCCACCGGGGGACCCCCGATGGGATGCAGTCAAAGGGGTAGACGGCGCGGTCAACAGAACTAGGGTTTCGTCAGAAATCGAGCATCGGACCTAGGGAATGGCCCCAAAAGTTGTGTGTGTCCACATGGCATGCACAAAAGTGATTTGAGATGGTTCTATATCCAATGCTACCCCTCCGGGTGTGCCCGGCTTCTCGGACATGGGGTTCCTACACTTAGGCAGATTCTGCATGTATAGGGGGGAACTCCCTCGGAGGTGAACCGGAGAGAACCTTGGGATCATATGGGATGGTCCTTGTTTCCACATGTACCTATGACCTAAGCAAGCTCAAACGTAGGCATACGCCCACCGGGGGACCCCCGATGGGATGCAGTCAAAGGGGTAGACGGCGCGGTCAACAGAACTAGGGTTTCGTCAGAAATCGAGCATCGGACCTAGGGAATGGCCCCAAAAGTTGTGTGTGTCCACATGGCATGCACAAAAGTGATTTGAGATGGTTCTATATCCAATGCTACCCCCTCCGGGTGTGCCCGGCTTCTCGGACATGGGGTTCCTACACTTAGGCAGATTCTCCGCCACCCGCTGCCGCCACCCGCCGCCACCCGCCGCCGTCCCTCCTGGCCCCCTCGCCTCCGCCGCCCCTTCCTCGCCCCGGCCCCCTCAGATCGACCACCACCCGCCGCCGCCACCCCGCTACCGGCCGCCACCCGCCGCCGCCACCCGCCGCCACCACCCGCCGCCACCACCCGCCGCCGTCCCTCCCGGCCCCCTCGCCCCGGCCCCCTCTCCTCCGCCGCCCCTGCCTCGCCCCGGCCACCTCTCCTCACCGGCCCCTCGCCCGCAGCAGCCGCTGCCCCCTCAAAGGCCGGCCATGGTAAGGCTCAATCTTGTTCTATTTTGTTTCTTTTTTTAGCTTTTTAGTAGTAGGAATGGCAACGATGAAGTCGAAGTTGCAGGTAGATGTTAGTGGTGAAGTCGAAGTTAGTAGTAGGAATGGCAACGATGGTAGTAGGTGGATGTTAGTGGTGAAGTCGAAATTGGTTGCTCGGGGAGAAATGGCAACGATGATGTTTGCGTGCGGTGTTTCTTTCTTCTCGATGGTCTGTTTTGGCGTATCTGTTGTGAGACAATCGACTAGAATGACCTTGCATGGACATTGTATCGGTTTTATCCCAATTTGTGTTAACTACCTCGAATAATTTGAAAGAAACATGAATAATGTAAATAGAAATTGAAATGATATTTAAAATGGAAATTGAAGTGAAATAAATAAGAATTTTGTAGAAATGCATTTGTTTTATCAATTGATGAATTTGCATTGACAAATTTTTATTATTTTAACTAGGTCCAGTAGTGAGCATCCCGCGTGACGATCCCGGATCTTGCGGCGCATCTCTTGTAGGATAACGTTGCATAGAAAACAAAAATTTTCCTACCGCGAACACGCAATCCAAGCCAAGATGCAATCTAGAAGACGGTAGCAACGAGGGGGTATCGAGTCTCACCCTTGAAGAGATTCCAAAGCCTACAAGATGAGGCTCTTGTTGCTGCGGTAGACGATCACTTGCCGCTTGCAAAAGCGCGTAGAAGATCTTGATCACGATCGGTTCCGGCGCCACGAACGGGCAGCACCTCCGTACTCGGTCACACGTTCGGTTGTTGATGAAGACGACGTCCACCTCCCCGTTCCAGCGGGCAGCGGAAGTAGTAGCTCCTCTTGAATCCGACAGCACGACGGCGTGGTGTCGGTGGCGGTGTAGAAGTCCGGCGGAGCTTCGCTAAGCTACGCGGGCAATATGGAGTGGAGGAGCAAAGCTAGGGTTTGGGAGGGGGTGGCCGGCCACTCAAGGGGGGCGGCCAGCTTATGGTCTTGGGGTGGCCGGCCCCCTCCCTTGGCCCCTCATTATATAGGTGGATCCCAAGTGTTGGTGTCCAAGTCTTCGAATAAGACCCGAAACCAAAACCTTCCATAGGAGGGGGCAAACCTAGCCCAACTAGGACTCCCACCCAAAGGTGGGATTCCCACCTCCCATGTGGGGGGGTGGCCGGCCCCCTATGGTGGAGTCCACTTGGGACTCCACCCCCACTAGGGCTGGCCGGCCATGGAGGTGGAGTCCCTTGTGGACTCCACCTTCCTTGGTGGTTTCTTCCGGACTTTTCTAGAACCTTCTAGAACCTTCCATAGAACCTTCCGCGACATTTTATTTCACATAAAATGACATCCTATATATGAATCTTATTCTCCGGACCATTCCGGAACTCCTCGTGATGTCCGGGATCTCATCCGGGACTCCGAACAAATATTCGAACTTCATTCCATAATTCAAGAACTACCATTTCAACATCCAACTTTAAGTGTGTCACCCTACGGTTCGAGAACTATGCGGACATGGTTGAGTACTCACTCCGACCAATAACCAATAGCGGGATCTGGAGATCCATAATGGCTCCCACATATTCAACGATGACTTTAGTGATCGAATGAACCATACACATATATTACCAATTCCCTTTGTCTCGCGATATTTTACTTGTCCGAGGTTTGATCTTCGGTATCACTCTATACCTTGTTCAACCTCGTCTCCTGACAAGTACTCTTTACTCGTACCGTGGTATGTGGTCTCTTATGAACTCATTCATATGCTTGCAAGACATTAGACGACATTCCACCGAGAGGGCCCAGAGTATATCTATCCGTCATCGGGATGGACAAATCCCACTGTTGATCCATATGCCTCAACTCATACTTTAGGATACTTAATCCCACCTTTATAGCCACCCATTTACGCAGTGTGGTGTTTGGTGTAATCAAAGTACCTTTCCGGTATAAGTGATTTACATGATCTCATGGTCATAAGGACTAGGTAACTATGTATCGAAAGCTTATAGCAAATAACTTAATGACGAGATCTTATGCTACGCTTAATTGGGTGTGTCCATTACATCATTCACACAATGACATAACCTTGTTATTAATAACATCCAATGTTCATGATTATGAAACTAATCATCCATTAATCAACAAGCTAGTTTAAGAGGCATACTAGGGACTTCTTGTTTGTCTACATATCACACATGTACTAATGTTTCGGTTAATACAATTCTAGCATGATATATAAACATTTATCATAAACATAAAGATATAAATAATAACCACTTTATTATTGCCTCTAGGGCATATCTCCTTCAGTCTCCCACTTGCACTAGAGTCAATAATCTAGATTACATTGTAATATACCTAACACCCATGGCATTTTGGTGTTGGTCATGCTTTGCCCTAGGGAGAGCTTTAGTCAACGGATCTGCTATATTCAGATCAGTGTACTTTGCAAATCTTTACTTCTCCATCTTCGATGTACTCGCGAATCGAGTGGTAACGCAGCTTGATATGCTTCAGCCTCTTGTGTGACCTTGGCTCTTGTGCATTGGCGATGGCACCCATGTTATCACAGTAAATGATTAATGGGTCCAATGCACTAGGAACCACACCGAGCTCTACAATGAACCTCTTCATCCATACCGCTTCTGATGAAGCCTCTGAAGCCGCTATGTACTCTGATTCTGTTGAAGACTTCGCCACCGTGCACTGCTTCGAGCTTGCCCAGCTTACTGCAGCACCATTCAATATAAACACGTACCTGCATTGTGACTTAGAGTCATCAGGATCGGTGTTCCAACTTGCATCGGTGTAACCGTTTACAACGAGCTCTTGGTCACCTCCATAACAAAGAAACATATCCTTAGTTCTTTTCAAGTACTTCAGGATATTCTTGACCGCTGTCCGAGTTGTTCCATTCCTGGATCACTTTGATATCTGCTAGTCAAACTAACAAAGCATGTGCTATATCCGGTCTAGTACATAGCATGGCATACATGATAGATCCTACTGCCGAGGCATAGGGGATGTTACACATCCTTTCTCTTTCTTCTGCCGTAGCCGGTCCTTGAGTTTTACTCAATACCTTGCCTGGTAACATAGGTAAGAACCCTTTCTTACTTTCGTCCATTCTAAACTTCTTTAGAATCTTGTCCAGATATGTACTCTGTGATAGCCCTATTAGACGTCTTGATCTATCTCTATAAATCTTGATGCCTAATATATACGATGCTTCACCAAGGTCTTTCATTGAAAAACTATTATTCAAATAACCCTTAACACTGCTTAATAGTTCTATATCATTCCCGATCAATAATATGTCATCTACATATAATATCAGGAATGCTACAGAGCTCCCACTCACTTTCTTGTAAATACAGGCCTCTCCATGACACTGTATAAACCCGAAGTCTTTGATCACCTTATCAAAGCGTCGGTTCCAACTTCTCGATGCTTGCTTCAGTCCATAGATTGAACGCATTTGAAGTTTGCATACTTTGTCAGCATTTTTAGGATCGACAAAACCTTTGGGTTGTACCATATACAACTCTTCCTCAATGTCTCCATTAAGGAACGCCGTTTTGACATCCATCTCGCCAAATCTCATAATCGAAAAATGCAGCTATTGCTAACAAAATCCTCACAGATTTCAGCTTCGCTACAGGTGAGAAAGTCTCATCGTAGTCAACTCCTTGAATTTGTCGGAAACCCTTTGCGACAAGTCGAGCTTTATAGACAGTAATATTACCATCAGCATCTGTTTTTCTCTTGAAGATCCATTTATTTTCGACAGCCTTTCGGCTATCAGGTAAGTCTACCAAAGTCCATACTTTGTTATCATACATGGATCCCATTTCGGATTTCATGGCTTCTTGCCATTTGTTGGAATCTGGGCTCATCATCGCTTCTTCATACGTCGTAGGTCCTCATCATTGTTATCCACAATCATGACATTTAGACAAGGATCATACCAATCAGGAGTGGCACGTTCCCTTGTCGATCTGCGAGGTTCAGTAGTTTCCTCGTTCGAAGTTTCATGATCATTATCATTAGCTTCCTCTGTTGCCGGTGTAGGTGGTACAGGTACAACTTCCGGCATCGCGCTACTACGATCAACGAGTATAGATTCATCAATCTCATCGAGTTCTACTTTTCTTCCAGTCACTTCTTTAGTGAGAAATTCTTTCTCAAGAAAAGTTCCGTTCTTAGCAACAAAGATTTTGCCTTCGGATCTGTGATAGAAAGTATATCCTATAGTTTCCTTAGGATAACCTATGAAGACGCATTTCTCCGCTTTGGGTTCTAGCTTGTCCGGTTGTAACTTCTTTACATAGGCTTCGCAACCCCAAACTTTCAGGAACGACAGCTTAGGTTTCTTATTAAACCATAATTCATACGGTGTCGTTTCTACGGATTTTGATGGTGCTCTATTTAAAGTGAATGCGGCTGTCTCTAATGCATAACTCCAAAATGATAACGGCAAATCAGTAAGAGACATCATACTACGAACCATATCTAAGAGAGTTCGATTACGACGTTCGGACACACCGTTTCGTTGAGGTGTTCCCGGCGGTGTCAATTGTGAAAGTATTCCGCATTTCTTTAAATGCATGCCAAACTCATAACTCAGATATTCACCTCCACGATCAGATCGTAGAAATTTGATCTTTTTGTTACGTTGATTTTCTACTTCACTTTGAAATTCCTTAAACTTCTCGAAAGTTTCGGATTTATGTTTCATGAAATAGATATACCCATATCTACTCAGATCATCTGTGAAGGTTAGAACATAACGATAACCACCGCGCGATGCTACGCTCATTGGTCCACATACATCGGTATGTATGATTTCCAATAAGTCAGTAGCTCGTTCCATCATACCAGAAAATGGAGTCTTTGTCATTTTTCCCATTAGACATGCTTCGCATCTATCAAGTGACTCAAAGTCAAGTGATTCAAGTAATCCATCAGTATGGAGTTTCTTCATGCGTTTCACTCCAATATGACCAAGACGACAGTGCCACATATAAGTAGAATTATCATTAAGTTTAATTCGCTTGGCATCAATGTTATGTATATGCGTATCACTACTATCGAGATCTAACAGAAATAAGCCATTCTTTTGTGGTGCTCGACCATAAAAGATATTATTCATAAAAATAGAACAACCATTATTCTCAGACTTGAATGAATAACCGTCTTGCATTAAACAAGATCCAGATATAATGTTCATGCTCAACGCAGGTACATAATAACAATTATTTAGGCTTAAAACTAATCCCGAAGGTAGATGTAGAGGAAGTGTCCCGACTGCGATCACATTGACCTTGGATCCGTTTCCAACGCGCATCGTCACTTCATCTTTCAGCAGTTGTCGTTTATTCTTTAGTTCCTGTTTCGAGTTACAAATATGAGCAACCGAACCAGTATCAAATACCAGTGTACTAGAACGAGAACTAGTGAGATAAACATCTATAACATGTATATCGATATACCTTCTTTCTTCTTCTTGACAAGGCCGCTCTTCAGATCAGCCGAGATACTTGGAGCAATTACGCTTCCAAAGTTGTCCCTTCTCCTTGCGTAATAGCACTCAGCATCGAGGCTTAGGGCCGTTCTTAGGTTTCATAGGAGGCGTGGCAGCTTTCTTGCCACCCTTCTTGAATTTTCCCTTAGACTTGCCCCTGTTTCTTGAAACTGGTGGTCTTGTTGACCATCAACACTTGGTGCTCTTTCTTGATCTCAATCTCAGCAGCTTTTAGCATGCCAAAGAGTTCAGTAACTCCTTGTTCATGTTCTGCATATTGTAGTTCATCACAAAGTTCTTGTAACTTGGTGGCGGTGATTGAAGGACACGATTAATCCCGATCTGTTAGGAATCACTATTCCCAAGTCATCGAGTTTCTTCGCATGCCCGGTCATGGCGAGCATGTGCTCACTACCGGAGATCCCATCTTCCATCATCCTCCAGAAGAAATGTTTCGATGCTACAAAGCATTCCACGGCCGCATGAGACTCGAATATAGCTTTCAGCTCATTCATCAACTCATGAGGATCATGGAGCTCAAAACGATGTTGAAGATCGGATTCCAGATCGCACGGGATGGCACACCGAACTTGAGAGTACCGAGTTTTCCGAGTCGCGTAAACAGCTTTTACTTCATCGGATTCATCTTCTGCAGGGAGGGTCACCTAGCGGTGCATCAAGCACAAATTGCAGATTTCCGCGAGAGAGGAAGATCCTCACATGACGGAACCGATCGGTGAAGTTGCTACCGTTGCTCTTAAGTTTCTCTTTCTCTAGGAACCGATTAAAATTGATTGGGGACGCCATCTCTACAACATATATTTGCAATAGTTTAGACTAAGTTTATGACAAATTGAGTTCAAATTTTAATTCAACATAATTAAAAACCTAAGTGAACTCCCACTCAAAACAATATCCCTCGCATTGTCTTAGTGATCACACGAACCAAATCCACCGCACCTAAACCCGATCATCACGAGAAAAGGTGTGATTTCAATGGCGAACACTCAAAGTGTTCATCATATCAACCATATGATTCATGCTCTACCTTTCGGTATCACGTGTTCCGAGACCATGTCCGTACATGCTAGGCTCGTCAAGGCCACCTTAGTATCCGCATGTGCAAAGCTGTCTTGCACCCGTTGTATGTACTTATCGAATCTATCACATCCGATCATCACGAGATGCTTCAAACGATAAGACTTGATAACGGTGCTACTAAGGATGAACACTTTATTATCTTGAGATTTTAGTGAGGGATCATCTTATAATGCTACCGTCGCGATCTAAGCAAAATAAGATGCATAAAAGGATTAACATCACATGCGGTTCATATGTGATATGATATGGCCCTTTTGTCTTTGCGCCTTTGATCTTCATCTCCAAAGCACGGACATGATCTCCATCATCTTCGGGCATGATCTCCATCATCGTCGGCGAAGCACCAAGGTCAATGGCACCGTCTTCATGATTGTCCTCCATGTAGCAACTATTACAACTACTTTGAAAAACTACTCAACATGAAATTTAAAGACAACCATAAGGCTCCTGCCGGTTGCCACAATACAATAATGATCATCTCATACATATTCATCATCACATTATGGCCATATCACATCACCAAACCCTGCAAAAACAAGTTAGACGCTCTCTAATTTGGTTTGCATATTTTACGTGGTTTAGGGTTTTCGATATAGATCTAATCTACCTACGAACATGAACCACAACGTTGATACTAATGTTGTCAATAGAAGAGTAAATTGAATCTTTACTATAGTAGGAGAGACAGACACCCGCAAAGCCTCTTATGCAATACAAGTTGCATGTCGAACGAGGAACAAGTCTCATGAACGCGGTCATGTAAAGTTAGTCCGAGCCGCTTCATCCCACTATGCCATAAAGATGCAAAGTACTCAAACTAAAGATAACAAGAGCATCAACGCCCACAAACCATTGTGTTCTACTCGTGCAACCATCTATGCATAGACACGGCTCGATACCACTGTAGGATAACGTTGCATAGAAAACAAAAATTTTCCTACCGCGAACACGCAATCCAAGCCAAGATGCAATCTAGAAGACGGTAGCAACGAGGGGGTATCGAGTCTCACCCTTGAAGAGATTCCAAAGCCTACAAGATGAGGCTCTTGTTGCTGCGGTAGACGATCACTTGCCGCTTGCAAAAGCGCGTAGAAGATCTTGATCACGATCGGTTCCGGCGCCACGAACGGGCAGCACCTCCGTACTCGGTCACACGTTCGGTTGTTGATGAAGACGACGTCCACCTCCCCGTTCCAGCGGGCAGCGGAAGTAGTAGCTCCTCTTGAATCCGACAGCACGACGGCGTGGTGTCGGTGGCGGTGTAGAAGTCCGGCGGAGCTTCGCTAAGCTACGCGGGCAATATGGAGTGGAGGAGCAAAGCTAGGGTTTGGGAGGGGTGGCCGGCCACTCAAGGGGGCGGCCAGCTTATGGTCTTGGGGTGGCCGGCCCCCTCCCTTGGCCCCTCATTATATAGGTGGATCCCAAGTGTTGGTGTCCAAGTCTTCGAATAAGACCCGAAACCAAAACCTTCCATAGGAGGGGGCAAACCTAGCCCAACTAGGACTCCCACCCAAAGGTGGGATTCCCACCTCCCATGTGGGGGTGGCCGGCCCCCTATGGTGGAGTCCACTTGGGACTCCACCCCCACTAGGGCTGGCCGGCCATGGAGGTGGAGTCCCTTGTGGACTCCACCTTCCTTGGTGGTTTCTTCCGGACTTTTCTAGAACCTTCTAGAACCTTCCATAGAACCTTCCGCGACATTTTATTTCACATAAAATGACATCCTATATATGAATCTTATTCTCCGGACCATTCCGGAACTCCTCGTGATGTCCGGGATCTCATCCGGGACTCCGAACAAATATTCGAACTTCATTCCATAATTCAAGAACTACCATTTCAACATCCAACTTTAAGTGTGTCACCCTACGGTTCGAGAACTATGCGGACATGGTTGAGTACTCACTCCGACCAATAACCAATAGCGGGATCTGGAGATCCATAATGGCTCCCACATATTCAACGATGACTTTAGTGATCGAATGAACCATACACATATATTACCAATTCCCTTTGTCTCGCGATATTTTACTTGTCCGAGGTTTGATCTTCGGTATCACTCTATACCTTGTTCAACCTCGTCTCCTGACAAGTACTCTTTACTCGTACCGTGGTATGTGGTCTCTTATGAACTCATTCATATGCTTGCAAGACATTAGACGACATTCCACCGAGAGGGCCCAGAGTATATCTATCCGTCATCGGGATGGACAAATCCCACTGTTGATCCATATGCCTCAACTCATACTTTCCGGATACTTAATCCCACCTTTATAGCCACCCATTTACGCAGTGGTGTTTGGTGTAATCAAAGTACCTTTCCGGTATAAGTGATTTACATGATCTCATGGTCATAAGGACTAGGTAACTATGTATCGAAAGCTTATAGCAAATAACTTAATGACGAGATCTTATGCTACGCTTAATTGGGTGTGTCCATTACATCATTCACACAATGACATAACCTTGTTATTAATAACATCCAATGTTCATGATTATGAAACTAATCATCCATTAATCAACAAGCTAGTTTAAGAGGCATACTAGGGACTTCTTGTTTGTCTACATATCACACATGTACTAATGTTTCGGTTAATACAATTCTAGCATGATATATAAACATTTATCATAAACATAAAGATATAAATAATAACCACTTTATTATTGCCTCTAGGGCATATCTCCTTCATCTCTATGGCCGTCGACATCGCCGGTTGTTCGACTACTTCCTCTACAGCCGAGGGTGAGCTGAATTGCCGACTCCCCCTCCGCATTTTTTATGTCATTAGATTTAATTTCTCTGTCAAGTCGCGTAACCTAGGTGTCAATTCCCGTCCGCAAGCGTTACGCGGATAAATATGCATTAGTGGTCAGCATATTTTGAACCGTAACGCTTGTGGCATTTACGGGACAGTCGCCGGACCCGTAGTTGGGTACGTTTTCCATGCTGCTCGGGTGCGAGACAGATTTCGTCGCCGCCTCCCTGTTGTTCTCCGGATGCACATCCTCTCGGCTTTTTGCCGAGACGTGTATCGGGAGAGCAGCGGGAGGTGCTGCCTAAATTCTGTCTCGCACCCGAGCAGAACGTGGAGAACGTACCCAACTACGGGTCCGGGGGCTGCTAGGAGCCCACCTAGTAGAGATGTAGGTTGATGCACGCGTTTTCGCCGGTAGAAAAATAAAAATATGATGCATTCAATTTCATGCTACTATTTGTTGTTTGTCACGCAATAAAGCGGGATGGCTGATAATGAGTGGATGTACAATGGCCGTGTTAGTTCGACTCAAGTGACAGATGAATGGAAATGGAAGACCGATTTGTTAGTGAAGGAGTTAGCTCGTGGTTCGAAGGGGATTGTTCGTCCTCGTTGCCCTTGCAATGTCTGCAGGAGGCGTCATCCTAAGGATATTCTAGAGATGACTAAACACCTTTGGTGGAATGGGTATATGCGTGACTACGACCCGCCGGTCGACTTTTCTCGGCACGAACGTGATAGAGGTGAGGTGATGCGGCAGCGGATCGATGGCAATGAGAACGATGGCATCTTAAACTTGCTAGATGATCTTCGGGATGCCGACATGCCAGAGTTACCATGGGACGAACAGCTCGAACCGGAGGAACCGCACGAACCGGAGGGACCGCCACAACCGGAGGAACTTCCGGAGGAGGAACCTGAGCCAACCGCGAGGGCCTTCATTGATATGATGGCCTCAGCCTAGGGAGGCCTCTATACCCGGTGCAAAAATGTCTCAACTTGATGGCATCACGCAGCTTGCTAGCCGACAAGTGCATGTTTGAGAGTACTCGAGCATCCTTTGAAAAGACTACGAGCACAGTAGGTAACATGTTGCACGAAGGTCATTGCTTGCCCAAGACCATGTACGAAACGAAGAAAATCTTGAAAGCATTGAAAATGGATTATGTAACATATGATGTCTGTCCAAAACTTTGCCTTTTGTTTTGGAAAGACTATGCGGATGACAAGTACTGTGCCAAGTGTGGTCACTCTAGGTATCATGAGGTAGATGTAGGCAATGGTCAGAAGAGGCAGACAAAAGTAGCCATAAAGATTCTTCGTTATCTCCCATTCATCAAAAGAATCCAGCGGCTTTACATGTTCGCGGAGCCTGCCGAGCAGATGACATGGCAGAAGACCGGGATACGATTGCAGGACGCGAAGAACCGGGTACCCATGGTACATCCATCTGATGGTCAATCATGGAAGCGCTTCGATGAAAAGCACCCAAATGAGGCAAGTGAGGCTCGGAATGTTAGAATTGCGATAGCAACCGATGGATTCAACCCATATGGTATGTCGACTGCCACGTACAGCTGCTGGCCCGTGTTTGTTATTCCGCTCAATCTCCCTCCCGGAGTCGTAATGCAAAGGAAGAACATATTCTTGTCGATGATCCTTCCAGGGCCTCGAATATCCAGGGAAGAAATTGAGTGTCTTAATGCAACCACTTGTGGATGATTTGCACCACTCGTGGCATCACGGTACATTGACATACAACCGAGCATCAAAGAGAAACTTCATCATGAAAGTTTGGTTCCACTATTCGATGCATGACCTACCCGGGTACGCCCTATTGGTGGGCATAGTACAGCTGGTAAGTTTCCATGCAGTGTGTGCACGAACTAGAATTCAGGCACCTAAAAGCTGGACACAAATATGTTGCCTTTGACAAACACCGCAAGTTCCTCGATCCAGGGCATCGGTTCAGATCCGACAAGAAAAACTTCACGAAAGGCGTAGTTGTGCTTGAACATAAAGAAATACCAAAGTTCAATGGTGCAACCGTTGATGCTGAGCTACGTGCTCTCCAGCCTAGTAAGGAACCCGGCCACCAATTTGAGGGATATGGTAAAACGCACAACCGGACTCACATAGCAGGCATAACAGAGCTCGAGTATTACAAGGACCTTGAACTTCCCCATAATATCGATATGATGCACACCGAAAAGAATTGTGGGGAGGCATTCCTTAACACCTGCTGCAACATACCAGGCAAGTCAAGGGATAATGTTTCAGCTAGAGTCGATATTGAGGAGATATGTGACAGGGTGGCTCTACACATGCAGCCTCCTGAGGGCAATCGAAAAGGTTGGTTAAAGCCGCATGCCAAGTACTGTCTTGATAGCGCCGACAAGAAGGAGGCATTTACGTGGCTCAAATATGACGTGATGTTCCCCGATGGTTATTGTTCGAATATGAGTAAGGGAGTCAATCTTGCTACGGGAAAAATAAACGGGCTCAAGAGTCACGACTATCATATATGGATTGAGCGGCTGATGCCGGTGATGCTTCGAGGGTATCTCCCCGATCATGTCTGGCGAGTGCTTGCGGAGGTGAGCCATTTTTTCCGCACGGTCTGTGCTAAGCAGATATGTACCGAGGTGATTGAGAAGCTGCAGCAGCAAGTGCCGGACATGCTATGCAAGTTAGAGATGATATTCCCCCAGGCTTCTTCACTCCGATGTTACATCTCATCGTGCATCTCGCCAACGAGGCACTCTTGGGGGACCGGTGCGATATCGTTGGCAGTTTTGTATTGAGAGGGAGTTCAAATATATTCGGTACAAATGTGGAAACAAAAATAAGATTGAAGCATGCATAGCTGAGGCAACTCTCCTCCATGAGATGGCAGACGCCACGACAATGTACTATGCCAATGATGTGCCCACTAAGCATAACCCGGTCGCTCGGTACAATTCCGATGAGCCCAACCGTGACCCAAAGCTCTTGCTCTTCAAATATCCCGGTGGCAAGGCCGGTGCCTCAAAAGTGGAGAACATTTCGCCAGAAGAGAAGGATTGCATAATGCTTTACGTGCTTATGAACATGGAGGAAGTGGTCGATTTCATGAGGTAAAATGATGAACCAATTACTTTGCAACCAGTAACTTGGTTTTGGTCTAATACGTATTTTCTCCTTTCAGCCAATTCCATGATGAAATGTGGTCGTGAAGAAATGGTCCCACTCCCACTGTGGTACATTCTTCTCGAAAGAGGGTGCCCCGCCCTTAAATAAAAGCTTCGTGAACTGGTTCCATGAAAAAGTAATTTCTCAAATGTTCCTCTTACTTTGCAATCCGTGACTTGTCTTATTACACGTAACTAATGCACAAAATAATCTGAACTGAACTTGTAGGGAGTTGATCCCAACGTTGAGATGACAGATGAGTTGAGATGCGTTTCCCAGGGTTTTAACCGTAGAGTCCATACGCATGAGAAGTATGATGTAAATGGGTATCGCTTCCATACGGAGTTTCACCAGAAGAACCGGCCTAATGCAAAAACAATAAATACTAGGGTCTACACCCGCGGAGCCGATGATCTTGATTACTATGGAAGGTTACAAAAGGTATACGAGTTGACGTTCAACAACGCAAACATAGAACTCAAGCTCTTTGTGTTCAAATGCCACTGGTCTGACCCACACGGTGGAATGAGAAGCACCCCTTCCATTGGTTTAGTTGAAGTTAGGCCTACAACCACCTACAGCGGATCCGACGTCTATGTTGTGGCTCACCAAACCAAGCAAGTTTATTATTTGTCCTACCCATGTCAGAATGAGGAACTCATGGGCTGGGAAGTCGTGTTCAGTGTATCGCCACATGGTAAGCTACCCATCCCCTCCGAGGACGATTACAACAACATTGACCCGGTAACATATGAGGGAATTTTCTATCAAGAGGAAGAGCAGTTCGGGGCTCTTCAAATAGACATAGGTCTTCAGGATCTCCACAACGATGTACAAATGCGTGGTGAGACCGTGGTGGACCTGAAGGACATAGCTATGCTCACCAAGCGCCATGCGAACAAAGACAACATTGTCGAGACTCAACCGGAACCCAATGCCGACCATGAATACTCATATGATACTGATTTTGATAGTGAGGCTGAGAACCCAATGCCTAGAGATGAGAGTGGTGATGAATGGTGAGGGTCTTTTATGCTTAGTACCTACATTATCATTATGCTTAATACATACATTTGTCATTATGCTTAGTACCTACATTATCATTATGCTTAATACATACATTTGTCATTATGCTTAATACCTACATTTTTCATTATGCTTAGTACCTATATTTGTCATTATGCTTATTAATTTTCAACATGCTTATTAATTATTTTCTCTTTTCTTATGCAGGTAATTGCCCAATATGAGCGGACGGAAGGCATCATCGAGCTCCTTGCTTGATCAGATGCATCAGCGGAAGCCAGGGCCGGGTGCTTCCAGACGGAGTGGAAGACCCATTGTTCCCACCCGGCGTTACGAAGACGCAGACGGAGGACGGGGAGGACGAGGGGGAGGACGAGCTGGAGGACGAGGGGGAGGACGAGCTGGAGGACGAGGGGGGGGACGAGCTGGAGGACGAGGGGGGAATGCACAGCTCCTTCTAGCTGACATTCCCTCTGCTTCTGGCTCAGTGGCTTCACAGTCTATGGACGAGGAGGAGGACACTAGGGAGGAGGAGGAGGACACTAGGGAGGAGGAGGAGGAGTCTAGGGACGAGGAGGCTTCGACGGAGATGGCTCCGAAGAAGTTGCGGATTCGTGGGGAAGCGCAGGTTCCCGATGAGAGTAAGGAACCTGCTACGGAGGATGAGAAGTGGCTCCTTGTCCCAGGAAAGATAGAGTAAGTAGTAAGGTGATTTCATTTTCGTTATGACACTTAGCATTTTCTAATGTTTGATAATTGTGCAGGAATTTCACATACACGGGGAAGAATGTCCGCGTGCCAGGGAGTCTGATTGGAGCTGCTATTAGGAAGTACTGGCCGGGGATGTACACTCCGGTCCTTGGGGGCGAGTTCAAGCTAGCCTACACTTGGGAAGACTATGAGATAGCGCCTTACCCTGGCTTTACTTCCGCCGCCGACGCCGTGATCAAGAAGTTTTGGGTACGTAATGCATATTCTTTGGGTTTCATTCATATGTAGTTGATAACCCCACCGTGATAACTCATGCCTCTCACACTTTCTGTTATGCTTGATTGCAGCGCAATTATAGGGTGGCGACTGAGCATAAGGAGAGGGCGGACGTGGTGCTCCGTAACATGTGTCGGAAGTTGACACGGCAGCAGTGGTACAACCAGAGGATCACGTGCATCGGCCACTTCTATGCTGAGCAGGGCGTAAGGTACACAAAGCCTGAGATTGTGCAGGGACTCGCCCCGGCTATGACGATAGATGACTTCATGTCGGTAAGTAATTGTCAATGCGATTCTATGTACCGCGGCTAACTTGCAACTATATTGTTTGTTCTTCAAATGAGTTTTGATTTTGCAGGTTGTACCACATTGGGCTGATAATAATAAGAGGGCCGCCTTCATGGAGTTGGTCAAGAATTGGGTCGGCGAAAACCCCGATTTCAAGGCCGTGAGCGACCGGAACAAGGCCAACCGTGGTTCTCAGGGAACACACACTGCGGGGAGCAGCAGCACCGATCGCTATCGGGAGCGTCTGGTACATATAAAAATGGAACAAGCTGCATTTTTTTGATTTTCGATGATATGCATAACATTTGTTTTGTGATGCAGGGGAAGAAGCTCGGGAGGGAACTTGGTGAGATGGAAGCGTGGACGCACATGAAGCTGGTGACGCCCCGTCCGAACGAGCCTCGGCCCGCGCCTGATATGTACTACGGCAAGGCCAAAGAGAACAAGGAAAGATACTGCGAGGAGTACGCCAAGCTCCATCCAGAGGTGGAGGACCCTATGACCGAGCCGGTCGACGAGGTGGCGATGATGCTGGCGGGGTCCGGCCAGCCGCATGGACGTCCTGCCTGCCTTGCTGGGGGTTTCAAGCCTCAGAGGAACTTCACGCAGATCAAGGCTACCCTCCCCTCCGGCAGCTACGCTACCTCCTCGTGGACTACATGCCGTTCTCGGGTAGAGGTTGATGTAAGTCATCCACACTTTCATCCTCTTTGACTCTTGTTCCTGAATGGCTATGTTGATGAGACACATTATTTCTGAAATTGTAGACTCAGCTCGAGGAGGCCTATGCAGTAGCTTACGAGGAGTATCTCGAGAAGATTAAGGAGCATGACCTTGTGAAAGATGCCTATGTCCAGTGGACGAGCAACCAGATGGCGGTAAGTTTCAATCTCTATGGTTGCAAAACATCATAAGTCCCCATGTTTGAATCTGAGCTATCTCTCCCGTTTCTTGCAGAGTTTCACTCGGTTCATGATGACTGGAGTGCGAGAGGAACCACTCCCAGAGCCACCTCATCCGGGGCCGACGCCAGTGTTCCCGTCCAAGGAGGAGTTCTATATCATGTACAAGCGTCAGCGTCAGTTGACCCCGGTAAGTTGCTAACTTGGCTAAGTTGCTAACTTGGTGTGACATGGCTAAGTTGCTAACTCCCTCCAACATGTAGGGATTGGGAGAATCCGGGAACGACACTCCTTGTGGTACGCCGATGCACCCCGGTCGCCATTCTCCTGGTGCTTCTGCCGAACCTCGGCATTTTTCTGGTTCCGGTGGCTCTCGTCGTGGTTCTACCTCCCCGAGCACCGTCGAGATACAGCGGCCTCACTTCACCCACTCGGAGCTAGATCGTCTGTAGCTAGATCGTCACTCGGGTGGTGCACCACCATACATTGTACTAGCTACATGACACATGCTATATGTGTAGAATGATCTATGTAGGATGACTATATGTACCGTATTGCTTGTGTGCTATATTTGTACTAAATTTGGGATTTGGTGCCATATTTGTGCTATATCTGTGATGTGAGCTATATGTGTGCAATTCGTATATGATACTGCTATTTTATATGCAATTGCTGTGCAAATGGAGCAAAATCGGGAAATTAAAAAAGCTGGGCAAGAGCTGTGCCGACGGTGTCACCGTCGGCACAGGCCCATAGCTGTGCCAAATGGCAGGGTCTGTGCCGACGGTGACACCGTCGGCACAGCTGCTGCCCAGCGCGCGTTTTTTTCCAGTTCAAATCAGAACGATTTCCCGCCGGTTCTGGGAAAAAAAAAATGAAACTGTGCCGACGGTGAAACCGTCGGCACAAGTGGGCACGTTGACGGCAGCCGGCGTGACGGCGAGATGAGTGTGCCGACGATGGGCAGGCCGACGGCCACCGTCCAGCCGTCGGCGTACGCCTGTGCCGACGGTGTCGTGCTACGCCGACGGTGCCCGCGCGAACCCCGACGCCATCTGTGCCGACGCCGGTACGCCGACGGTCACCGTCGGCAGAGACGGTGCCGACGGTGGACTCACCTGTGCCGACGGTGCGGGGCCGTCGGCCCACGGCGTCTTCCCCGTAGTGGATCAGATAATCTACTCTAATCAGCGTGGTACACTATACTAAGCCCGTTTTGACTAGCTGGTCGGAGACGTTCGAGCGCTACTAATAAACTTCGTATGAGGCACCAGCTGGCGGCTTACGCGTTTCTTTCAAGATTCCGTTTCCCGTGATAAGGTCGATCGACTTAAATATCTGCTGCAGTAGCCAACCGTTACAATTTTTTGTAACGAGGACGTATAATGCAAGGAAATTTATATAAAGCGAACGTGATAACTTTAATCTCACGGAAAGAACATATCACTAACCGTTGATGTCCAAGTGCTCCCAGGTCTTTAATAGCTCGTTTGACACCCATAATTTTATTTTGCTTGACAGAAATAAAATGATATCGATGATATCATTTTCACTCGACAAATTTACAGAATAATGGGGTAAAAGAAGAAATTAAGGTTTGGACTTTGGCATGGGATGAAATTCATGCAATTCCCAATTGAATTCTAATGCCAATTATGTGACAGCGTAACAAGATTATTCTCGAAATAGCATATTAATTTCTTAATTCCTGTCACAAATGATGAGAGACAAACAAGCTCTAATATAGTCTTTCCTTGCACATTTTCCGCGCCTTGCTTGACTCACTACATTGATCCAGTCACGATAAATTCCTTGAGTTGATAGGATTTAGCACCATCTTGACCTTCCTTTTATACCTCTATATATACCACTAAAGGGTTATAGTAATACAATAACAAAAATTAGGGATCAATATTTTCTACATGCTATCAAAGCGATTAGTCTCCGACACCGATCCTAGACCTTCCACGACTTCCGCATCACGCGCCATCCCGGGGAGATATTTTCCTAGGGGGGGGGGGGGGGGGGGGCACACCCGGTCTTGAGCAAAGATCTGATCGGTCCTTGCCGCCGCCGCACAATGACCCAAGATCTTTGTTGCCACAGCAGATTCCTGCCGGTGCCACAGAAAACCTAAACCCCTACCACCCGCGTAATTTTTTGCGCCTCTAGCGAATACCGCTACACACAACGTACGATGACTATGAGATCGACCACACCCATGTCGACCATGGAGACATCATGATCACGTACTTCAACATCATTAAATCGTCTACGACAACTCGAGAACTCCAGTCAACAACGTCCGCGTCGTCACTTGTGTCCACGACACTCCCGCTGTGACTGTGGGAGGGAAGAGAAGACACTAGAAGGATACACCACTCACCACAACTAAGAGAAGAGGACGGAAGCGCGAGACTTCGAATCCAATCGCAATTGTCCACTTCACTCCTGGTACGAATGAGGGAGGATGTTAGAATATACCTATACATTAGGATTTCGAGATAGACTAGGATTCGGCATCATCTTGTACTCCAAGTCTACCACCTCTTTATACCTCTATATATACCCTGGAGTGTCATGGCAATACGACAATATAAATTAGGGATCAATATTTTGTGCATGAACCACCGCCAATTTTCTTACTAACCGACATCGTGTGCTAAAATTACTCCCAAGTCTTTACATAGATGGGCTCTCCTTTCCTAACAAAACCGCAGCCGCCTCCTCCATAGATCGGTTCCCCCTCCTTCGGCTGGCCTCGCCAGCGTTAGGAGGAGTGGGAAACCCAATCTATGTGTGGAATTTTTAATAAAAGTAGTATTTTCTAGGGATTTCATAGGCATCTTCTTTTTGGCACCCACCTTAATGGAGATGGCATGGTCTACAATAGGTGATACTCAGCTCTTCGTTCGACAACAAGATCTCCTTTTCGACATCAATGGTATTGTTGAAAGATTGTAGTTTTCTAGTTATGGGTCTTCACATTCTGCTTGGCCAGATATATTTTGGATATTTTCTTATGGTTGCCGCGAGGATGATTGTCCTCGCAATATTTGTCCCGTTTTCTACGTCTTTGATAATGGTGATTCATACTCTCAGATCACCAACAACATTGGCAAGGTTGTCAGGTTACTTTTCCCTAGTATACTAGTGTTGGTACTCTTGCTGATGTTGATTGACTACTTCAATAGTTGCGCGCTTGCACGTAACTTTTGCGTTGCGGCTCAATTTAAAATTATAGAAGAACCTTCATTGATATTTACAAGTTTGTGGCTTGGGTATTTACTTTTGGCTGCCGTCAGAAAAGAACAAGATTACATCGAAGAAAAAAATTGAAGACCTCAAAGATTTAATTTTTAGATTTTATTTTGTAATTGCTAGAGAGAGCTCACGTGTCTCTACGTCTCTACCACGTACTATTTTGTACTTTAAATATATGCGGTATTAATTGTCAAAAACAAAGTCTTCACATAGATACATATAGTTTTCCCTTACACTCTTTCCATGACTTGCTTGGCTGATGGCTCACTACAACGATCGGCAGGCAGATTCCTCGAACCACCATCCGTTTTCTTCGAAATCACACATCTCGCATGGTAGTGGGCCAGTTTTCTTCCTAACCATGCAAAGCGAGCACGAGACAAACGCCGAAGAAGCACACCTCTCTGCAGTCTACTACAGTTATACACACTAGCCCGGCGACAATTGGGCTTAATTACCTTGGCATTGTCGGATTGTTCGCAAATCACAACCAGCCCGGACAAACCAAAGCGCGAACTTAAACTCACGTACTTGAACATTTAAGAACTAGTCTACTAGCCATTAACGTCTCGATCGAGCTGGAGCTTGCCATCGCCCTCCAGCAGCACCGGCCGGATCAGCGAATCTTCCCACGTTACTTCGTCGTCTATGTGGCGTAGTGGCAGCTAGCTAGCCGATCAAGACGGATACAGCAGCACAAAGTCTTCGCATCGCAATCTGGCAGTCTTCGGTCGATCGATCAGTTGGTGGCAGCCATTTCCACCTTCTTGTCCTTGGCGGCGGCTTCCGCGGTGGCGCCGGCCTGCTTGTGCGTGGCCGTGGAGCCGAAGATCTGGCTCATGTCCTCCAGCGTGCGCCCGCGGGTCTCCGGCAGGTAGGTGAAGAAGAAGACCCAGGCCAAGGAGGCGATGCCGGCGAAGAGGAAGAAGGCGCCGCCGATGGTGATGGCCTTGGAGAGCGAGAGGAAGGTCATGGAGATGACGCCGCTGGTGAGGCGGTTGAGCGCCACGCCGAGCGAGCATCCGAGCGCGCGCACGTGGAGCGGGAAGATCTCGGAGCTGTAGACCCACGTGATGGGGCCGAGGCCGATGGAGAAGAAGGCGACGTAGGCCATGATGCAGAAGATGCAGAGCACGATGGCCCAGGTGATCTTCTCGTCCGGGTGCTTGCTGACGACGGTGAGCCCCGCGGCGAGGCCGGCGAGGGAGACGATCATGCCGCCCGTGCTGGTGAGCAGCAGCGGGCGCCGGCCGATGCGGTCGAGGAGGAAGGTGGCGACGAGGATGAAGACCGTCTTGGTGGCCCCGACGGCGACGGTGGTGCCCAGGAGGCGTTTGTCTCCCGTGATGCCCGCGCTCTTGAACACGCGCGGGCTGTAGAGCACGACGGCGTCGATGCCCGACGCCTGCTGGAAGAAGTGGATGCCGATTCCGGAGATGAGGATGTGGCGCATGGCCGGGGTCGGCGAGAAGATGAGCTCCTTCCACACGCGCTTCTCCTGGGAGCTCCCCTTGGTCTTGGGCACGGCGACCACGTCGCCATCGAGGTCCAGAGGGATGCCGGCCGCGGTCTTGATGTCGTCGAGGCGCTCGGCGGCTTCCTCCGGCGTGTCGGAGGTCCTGGCAAGAACGACCTTGGCGTCCGCGAGACGTCCCTTCATGACGAGCCAACGGGGAGACTCCGGCATGCCGAGGACCATGAAACCGAGCAGGACGGAGGGCCCCGCGCCGATGCCGAGCATGACGCGCCAGCCGAGGTGGAGCGTGAGGCGGGAGAAGGCGTAATTGGAGACGTATCCGAGGAGGATGCCGAAGTTGATGAACACCTCCGGGAAGGAGGTGAGGAAGCCGCGGGAAGAGGCGGGGGACACCTCGGCCGTGTAGACGGGCGCGATCATGAGCGCGTAGCCAACGCCGATGCCGGCGACGAAGCGGCCGAACATGAGCATGGCGAAGTTGACGGAGAAGCCCATGATGAGGGCGCCGGCGAAGAAGATGACGGCGGCGAAGACGATGGTGAAGCGCCGGCCGATCCAGTCGGACGTCCTCCCGGCCGCGAAGGAGCCGATGAGGGAGTAGACGTTGAGGATGCCCAAGAGGACCTCCACCTGCGTGTCGGTGATCTTTAGGTCTTCCTGGATGTACAGCGACGCCCCGCTCATCACCCCGATGTCTGCAAAATGGTTTCACATGATCAGCCCATGCGACGTACTGTAGTAAGTGCAACAGTGGTAATGAATGGGTGGATGCACGTCACGTACCATAGCCGAGGAGGATGGAGGTCATGGAGGCGAGGATAGCGCAGGCGAAGGCGAACTTGACGTTTCCCGTCTTCTTGGGCTCGACGGCCGGTGGGAGCGCGGCGGCGGAGTCCATTGTTGAAGCCTCTCTGCTCTCCTTGCTCGAGGTGAGATCCTTCTTGTCCGTATAGTTTGTTTAGTGGTGCTGGAGAGCTGGTCTCTATGTGGCACTGAAGTGTTGCATTACAGGGGACGCATTTATAGACACAGGATGGGCACGAGAGTGGGCTTTGAGAGTTGAGACACAGGAGCAGAAGCTGGAATAGTATATGTACAAGCGGGCCCACTTAGCAGCGACCCGTGCCGTTGAATAGTCAGCAGCCAGCCACCCGGCCACCCCGTCTGCGTTGCTGCCAGTGTCCCATAGGCGATGTCAAATCTACTACACGACCGGCGTTCCTGGAGTAGTTTGGACGTGATTATCGCCTCCTACCGCCGCCGATATGGCTGAAATGCTAGTACATCATCTCTTTTTGACAAGCTGAATTTGGCAAAAGTAAAGTGACAATATGTCAATAAACAATACGATTAGGATGCATGTGTGTGGATCATTTGTTGATTCTCGTGTTTTGTCTCCTGAGTATTATAAGAGAAAAGTAATATTTCTCCCATGTGGTTGGATCATCGGTCGATTTGGATGCATTGTAAGGGTCTGTTTGGATAGGAGCCCCACGCTGGCCCTCCTCCCCGTAACCTCCTCCCCTCTCGCGGCGCTCCCCAGGGAGCCGCCGGGGGGCCCGATCTCGCCGCCAGTCGTTCCTTCCCGATCTGCCCTCCTCTTCGCCGCTGCCACCGGCGCCGGCCGCGGTGGCGGCGCCCCCCCAGTTCCGAAGGTGCTGGGGGAGGTGGTCGCGGCGGTTCTTCTTCGACGGAGCAGCTGGGGCTGGGACGATGGAGTTGGCCGTGGGCGGTGGACGGGGCGGCGTTTCCCCGGCCAGGCGGCGGCGGCCGCCGGAATATGTTCCTTTGCGGTGGTGGATGATGGAGGCTAGCCGCGGGTCTAGGGTTCCGCCTAGGCCCGCTGTCTTCGTGGCGGCGCGGTGGACCTCGGGGCGGCATGCCGGTCGCCGGTCAGGCTGCCCCCCGTGCGAGCACGAGGAGGGGGGAGGGGATTGGGACGATTTTGCGTCCAGCCGTGGGGCAGTAGACACTTCAGCCTTTGACCTCAGATCGACCAGTCAAGCCGTTGCGGACGATCTGATGTTGGCTTGTCCACGCCGGTGATGTTCTGCGATGATGTTCTGTTCTGTCCGCTCCTCGGTTTGAATAAAAGGAGGTGGTCTTGGGTTTCTCTTCAATGCCAAGGTGAAGGTCTGTCGGATGCCATGCGTCATTGATCTGGCTGAAGCGTCGTGTTCCGGAAGACTCCGCCGGCGAGCTCTACTGGGCGTATCATGCCTAGAGTTTGCTGGTTCGGAAGTGATTCGGTCGTGCGCACCCATGTTTTACCCTGGCCGTTTGGTTTCAGAGGGAGCGCTTCGAAGCTCTGTTGGCTGTTAATATCGTGGGGCATGTTCTCGTTCCATGGTGCTGACGGAGAAGGTCATGGTCGCCGAGATCTGAGGTATGCAATGATGGTTTGAGTCTTGGCAGCGATGAGGAGTTGGCTTGGTGTTTCGTGACTTGGAGCAGCCGCATCTTAGGCAGCTGTTTCAAGGAATTGATCACTGTAGCGGGACCTTTTCTCTTTTTTTTTTGTGTGTAATTCTTCCCTTTTTTTGGATATGTGCATCCGTAATACCGCTAGGGTAATACGTTGTTGCAGAGGCTGGGTGTATTGGGTATCTACGCGATATTAATATATGCTCCTTATCGAAAAAAAGGAGCCCCACGCTGCCAAGCCAAATAATTGGCGTTGACCAAGTTGATGGCTATCGTTTGGATTGAAGCCCACTATTTAGCGTGCCCAGGCTGCCTTCAGCTTTCTAATACAATTTTGCGCCGACAAGATGGGGGCGGTGAAAAGCTACGCCCATAAATTGGCAGGACAAACGTAGGCAAAAACTAAACACGCCCTAACTATGATGATCTGTCACATTTGGGAACTAGGATCCGGGATCCACGAGGGGAAAAGGCTTGCACGCTGGCACACATATATTGATGCATGCATTTTTTTAGGTGTGTGTTGAGCGTTCTCACAGGATCGGAAGCCTGGATCCCTGCCTCCACCGCTCGACACGTGTCCTAAGAGTACTCACGCATGCGGAAGAAAAGGTTAGCCATGCGTCGCTTCTTCTCTGACCGTGTCTTGGGTCACATATTACCCTCCATCTTCCCGCACACCTCCCTACACAATATCTGGCGCACAGCTCCCACGCTCGCCGGTAGCACTGTCGACCTAGCGCGGCTAACCGCTGCCTCCAGCACCAGCGACATCCGCACGCAACAACGGTGGCCATGGCGAGCAGAAACGTGCCAGGTGCCTGCACCATGCAGCGTCGTCCAAGGTTGAAAACAACTCCGACTGCCCAAGACAACACCACCAGACGTCCGTAGCACCGTCGTCGTGGCAGCGGCCGTCGCTGCAGATTGTAGCAACCAGAGACGCCCCTTGTAACAACCTCTGCTACCGCTTGTAACAGTCCCCACCGGCGCTTGCAGCCAGTTGCGGAGCCAGGATCTGACAACGCCCCGGGCCATCTTCTTGCTACAGTGCGCTACAGTACGCTACAGTGTAATTTTTGCTATAATTAAGCCTGTGTTTTTTGCTCACGCCCCGGGCCAACGCCCGTGCAGCCTGGGGCCTGTCTCCGCCACTGCTTGCAGCAACCACCACAACCGGTTGTAGCACCCACCACTTTTGCTTGCAGCAACCGCCGCTACCGCCGGTTGTAGTAAATTAATCCTTCTATCTAACATGATGTATCTAAATTTAGATAAAGTGAAGACATCCTTTGTTAGATCAAGTGAGTTGTAACGTCCCAGGGTAGCACCCCTATTAGATATGTTTGTGTTTTTCTTTTATGCATCGTCATGACATCATGCATCATATCATCCATGGTTTTTACAAAATAAAAATTATTTTGAAACCCTAATTATTTTGTTTCCCCTCTCATATGGTTTAATAAACCCCCTCTCCTCTTTCATTTAACAAACCCTAAAATCAAAACAAATACAAATATTATTGTAATTACTTTGTTCTCTATCTCTCCATCTCTTTTTCAAATTAAAACTTTGTTTGAATTGTATTCAAACTCAGTTTGCAAAATAGTTTTGAAAGGAAAGGAGAAAGATATTTTTAAAAGGAAACAACAAAAGCTTCCCCTCTCCTTGGGCTCTCTCTCTCCCCTCTCTCTCTCCCCTGGCCCTCTTCCTTTCTCCCGTGGCAGCCCATTTCTTTCTTTGCCTCATCCTTTGCTCCAGCCCACCACCGAAGCCATCTTACCTGCCTAGCTGGACCCTTCTTTGTGCTCATCCTCAACACCAGCAGGAGCTATGCGTGAGCCCCTCCACAAGCGCCCTCCCCACCTGCTCGCTTTCCCCTCCTCAAAGTCAAGCCCCAACCAACCCTAGCCTTGCTCCTTCCTCTAGCCGCCGCCGTTCCTTTCATGTCCTTGCCGAGCTAGCAGCAGCGTTGCATCTCCAATCAATCGACCCAGCAATTGCATCGTCGTTTTGCAGTTGATCCAGTTGCAGAGCAACAACATCACCACGCCACCCCCAATCGAAACAACCACCTGTGGCGGAGCTGCCCATCGCTGCACCTTCTTCTTTGCTATCGTGCGTTCCACGCCGAACCATCGTCTGCCTCCTCCTGTCCAATCCTAGCAGCGCCTCATGACCGCATCGCTCCTAGGCTGCCTGCCCCGCACCTCCAGCCAAATGTGTTTTCTTCTGTGCGTGTGCATGCCCGCAAGCTGTTCGACAGCAGTTGCAGTCTAACCCAAGGCCATGCGCGCCTGGCCGCCTTTTTCCTCTCGCGTTCCATGCAATCAGCAGCAGCTAACATCGACAGCTAGCTAGCTTAGACATGCTCCTGTTCATCCATCCATCCACCTGCCTGCTTGCTTGCTTAGCTCCACACGCATGCATCCATCCAGCTCTCTGCCGGCACCAGCAAGTTTATAAGCGCATCCTCGTCGCTGTGTGCTTCTTCGTCAGTTACCAAGGCAAGGGCTGTTTCTTTCTTTTTCCTCGCTGGCCAAGCCTCAGTTTTGAGGTCAGATAAAAAATACGAGTTTTCCTTTATCCATCACGATCTGGAAGCAGGCTCAGGTGGTTGACTTCCTTTTGTGCATCTATCAGGCTACGTGTTCACTGATCAACAGCAGCGTTGTCCATTCATCATCTAGACAGCATTCCTGGCCCATCAGGTTAGCCAACCAACATGGGTTGCTTCTTCGCTGTAACAAAATTCTATCAGTTTATTTGTTCTGCTGAAAATGGTTGAAACTTTGCAAACTCTATATTTTTCAAACGGTAATACGAAATAAAATGTTTTCTATATGAAAGTTTATCAGAAAATAGTGAGTAATTTTAATATTCCATTCATATAATTGTTTGCATCCCGCATCATGTGGTTCCGTTATAGTTTGCATCACACCTAATAATTAAACGCGGAGTATTTGGGAATTACCTACACGATTTCTCGCTCCGATTTATATTGAAGTAGCTCACTTTCGCCATGTTATGCCATGCTAACCAACACTTAAATTTGCCGGTAGAAATGCAACTCCAACCTTATTTTGTTTGTCCGGACTCCGGTTCCGCTTAAATTGGATAAATTGCATTGCACCATGTTTGCCATGTCATGCATATTATCTTGATCATGCCGATTCTTTTGCCGTAGTAGTAAGGTGTGCATCCGTTGGTTGTTGTAGAGTTTTGCTTCTTCCCGGATAGGATCGCGAAGTGTTGCTGTGAGATACGACGAGTTCTCCGACAAGTTCTTCTGCAGCTTTTCTCAGGCGAGCCCACCCCTTCACCTATTTTACTTTTACATGCTCTTTTGATCTATTGCTATCCTTATGTTGCGATTCTGTTGTGTCACGTGTCCTATCCACCTGTTACCTATATGTCCGAGATACACCTCCTCGCCCTACCTATTGTTTGTTGTTTGCCAGCTTTGCGAGTCGTAGGCGAGTTTAGGGTCTTGTTGATATCTCGAGATGTTCGGGATATCTTGTTGGGAGGTTACCACATGCTATATCAATTGTTGGAGATACACATGCTTTACTTAATTGTTAACAACTAAAATTGTAAGCAGAGGCATATGTGAGCCCCTTTGCGAAAGCATCGGAACTTTGACTTGCTAATGTCCCCTAGGACCCGAGTTCTTGTTATCTGTTTCGAGTTTGAGCGCTCTACCCGTACGTGGGGGAGTGGGACCCCCATCACCCACTACCTTTCCTCGAGTCTGTTTATTGGGAGCCACAACTTTGGTTTTATTTGCCCATATGCACGATGCACGATTTACTTCTTGTTGCCTTCGGGTGTTTATATTCTGTACTGTACTCATAACGCGGGACTCCTTATCCTTGGCCGGTCGTTAGTGCCCGCCTTGGAAGCCGTCGCAAACCTCTGGGTCCGTATCGGAGTACGGCCGAACTTCGTCACGGGTAGCTTAGTTGGGTGGCTCCCATTAAACTTTCTCTTGCATTGGGAACGGTCTTGTTGTGAGACTCCACCTGTAGTAAGTGGGTTCGAGCATGCGTATGGTTACATTTGGGCAACCCCTGCAGGGTGTACATCTTATCGATAAGCCGCGTCCGTGGTTATGGACGACTTGGAATTGTATAGCTTGATCATAGAACAACTTACACCTTATTTCCTGTTGTTAATAAATTGCTAATAAAACCCTTTCAAAAGTGTGTGTGCCTTTGCAATACCTCTTGGCGAAGGGGGATCGCATCGGCTGTGTTATGTTTGCAGAGTATAGAACTGTTACCTTGTGCGCTCTCTTATCTTCTCTGAGTAGACGGATGTTGTAGCGTGTCTCTATTGGATAGTAGCTTTGCTGCCGCTAACTCCACATATAGCCGGGTGAAGTTTATACCGCCCACCAGCGAGCATAGCTGGTCTTGTCTCGCAAGTACGTGCCAATGGTACTTACCCTCGCCTTCCTTTCTTTTTGTCTCCTCCCCCTTCTGTCGGCAACCGATGGCCCGACTTTGACAGTACGAGATGACGACGTTAGCAAGGTTACTCTTAGGCTTGGCACAGGCAGGGTTATGGACGCCACTGGTTATCTTCAGGACTCTTAGTCCAATTTGTATCTTGTCCGTACTCGGACGTATTTGATCTTCTGTATGATTTGGATCTTTGTATGTATCTATTTGTATCTTGACTCGTTGGAGTCGTTGATGTAATATATGTTTCTTGTGGGCTCTATTGTAATCCTGTTGCAATGTTACCGCTCGTGTTAATTCCTCTGGCATCACGTGTGTGATTCTTCGCGCACGTCATGTCGGAGGGCGTCTCTGAATCGATATCGTGCGGATTTCGGCGGGATCGCTGGAATCCTCATGGTACCGGTTCCGGGGCGTCACAAGTTGGTATCAGAGCCCAGGTTGACGGTACCCCACTAGTCCAGCCTGTAGGATAACCTTGCCAACGGACGTTGTTGTGTCTAGTGTCAAAACTATTTTCTAAAATTCGTTGGATAGATCTGATTAGCTCTGAATTTTCTCCTTACCTAAATTCTTTCTCCTCTTACCTTTGCGATTTTGAGTCTTCTCTCTTATCTGAGTTTCTCCGAGTCTTAGGTTCCGACGTGGGTTGGACGATCTTTGCCCCATCCTAATAGGCTCGATCTTCGGAGGATCCGACAAGAGCGCATCATCAACAGCGGAAGAACGACTTCTTGTTAGTGGTGTCGACCGATCTACATGGAGCAACAACTCTTGTTAGTGGTGTCGCGGAGATCGACACGTCGCCTGAAGATCCGCTAGTTCACCTCTCTTCCCCGTACCTGGACGTGGGATCTCGGGGCGCGATCCCTTGTTAGTGGTGTCGATTGTAACGTCCCAGGGTAGCACCCCTATTAGATATGTTTGTGTTTTTCTTTTATGCATCGTCATGACATCATGCATCATATCATCCATGGTTTTTACAAAATAAAAATTATTTTGAAACCCTAATTATTTTGTTTCCCCTCTCATATGGTTTAATAAACCCCCTCTCCTCTTTCATTTAACAAACCCTAAAATCAAAACAAATACAAATATTATTGTAATTACTTTGTTCTCTATCTCTCCATCTCTTTTTCAAATTAAAACTTTGTTTGAATTGTATTCAAACTCAGTTTGCAAAATAGTTTTGAAAGGAAAGGAGAAAGATATTTTTAAAAGGAAACAACAAAAGCTTCCCCTCTCCTTGGGCTCTCTCTCTCCCCTCTCTCTCTCCCCTGGCCCTCTTCCTTTCTCCCGTGGCAGCCCATTTCTTTCTTTGCCTCATCCTTTGCTCCAGCCCACCACCGAAGCCATCTTACCTGCCTAGCTGGACCCTTCTTTGTGCTCATCCTCAACACCAGCAGGAGCTATGCGTGAGCCCCTCCACAAGCGCCCTCCCCACCTGCTCGCTTTCCCCTCCTCAAAGTCAAGCCCCAACCAACCCTAGCCTTGCTCCTTCCTCTAGCCGCCGCCGTTCCTTTCATGTCCTTGCCGAGCTAGCAGCAGCGTTGCATCTCCAATCAATCGACCCAGCAATTGCATCGTCGTTTTGCAGTTGATCCAGTTGCAGAGCAACAACATCACCACGCCACCCCCAATCGAAACAACCACCTGTGGCGGAGCTGCCCATCGCTGCACCTTCTTCTTTGCTATCGTGCGTTCCACGCCGAACCATCGTCTGCCTCCTCCTGTCCAATCCTAGCAGCGCCTCATGACCGCATCGCTCCTAGGCTGCCTGCCCCGCACCTCCAGCCAAATGTGTTTTCTTCTGTGCGTGTGCATGCCCGCAAGCTGTTCGACAGCAGTTGCAGTCTAACCCAAGGCCATGCGCGCCTGGCCGCCTTTTTCCTCTCGCGTTCCATGCAATCAGCAGCAGCTAACATCGACAGCTAGCTAGCTTAGACATGCTCCTGTTCATCCATCCATCCACCTGCCTGCTTGCTTGCTTAGCTCCACACGCATGCATCCATCCAGCTCTCTGCCGGCACCAGCAAGTTTATAAGCGCATCCTCGTCGCTGTGTGCTTCTTCGTCAGTTACCAAGGCAAGGGCTGTTTCTTTCTTTTTCCTCGCTGGCCAAGCCTCAGTTTTGAGGTCAGATAAAAAATACGAGTTTTCCTTTATCCATCACGATCTGGAAGCAGGCTCAGGTGGTTGACTTCCTTTTGTGCATCTATCAGGCTACGTGTTCACTGATCAACAGCAGCGTTGTCCATTCATCATCTAGACAGCATTCCTGGCCCATCAGGTTAGCCAACCAACATGGGTTGCTTCTTCGCTGTAACAAAATTCTATCAGTTTATTTGTTCTGCTGAAAATGGTTGAAACTTTGCAAACTCTATATTTTTCAAACGGTAATACGAAATAAAATGTTTTCTATATGAAAGTTTATCAGAAAATAGTGAGTAATTTTAATATTCCATTCATATAATTGTTTGCATCCCGCATCATGTGGTTCCGTTATAGTTTGCATCACACCTAATAATTAAACGCGGAGTATTTGGGAATTACCGGCTACGATTTCTCGCTCCGATTTATATTGAAGTAGCTCACCCCTGCCATGTTATGCCATGCTAACCAACACTTAAATTTGCCGGTAGAAATGCAACTCCAACCTTATTTTGTTTGTCCGGACTCCGGTTCCGCTTAAATTGGATAAATTGCATTGCACCATGTTTGCCATGTCATGCATATTATCTTGATCATGCCGATTCTTTTGCCGTAGTAGTAAGGTGTGCATCCGTTGGTTGTTGTAGAGTTTTGCTTCTTCCCGGATAGGATCGCGAAGTGTTGCTGTGAGATACGACGAGTTCTCCGACAAGTTCTTCTGCAGCTTTTCTCAGGCGAGCCCACCCCTTCACCTATTTTACTTTTACATGCTCTTTTGATCTATTGCTATCCTTATGTTGCGATTCTGTTGTGTCACGTGTCCTATCCACCTGTTACCTATATGTCCGAGATACACCTCCTCGCCCTACCTATTGTTTGTTGTTTGCCAGCTTTGCGAGTCGTAGGCGAGTTTAGGGTCTTGTTGATATCTCGAGATGTTCGGGATATCTTGTTGGGAGGTTACCACATGCTATATCAATTGTTGGAGATACACATGCTTTACTTAATTGTTAACAACTAAAATTGTAAGCAGAGGCATATGTGAGCCCCTTTGCGAAAGCATCGGAACTTTGACTTGCTAATGTCCCCTAGGACCCGAGTTCTTGTTATCTGTTTCGAGTTTGAGCGCTCTACCCGTACGTGGGGGAGTGGGACCCCCATCACCCACTACCTTTCCTCGAGTCTGTTTATTGGGAGCCACAACTTTGGTTTTATTTGCCCATATGCACGATGCACGATTTACTTCTTGTTGCCTTCGGGTGTTTATATTCTGTACTGTACTCATAACGCGGGACTCCTTATCCTTGGCCGGTCGTTAGTGCCCGCCTTGGAAGCCGTCGCAAACCTCTGGGTCCGTATCGGAGTACGGCCGAACTTCGTCACGGGTAGCTTAGTTGGGTGGCTCCCATTAAACTTTCTCTTGCATTGGGAACGGTCTTGTTGTGAGACTCCACCTGTAGTAAGTGGGTTCGAGCATGCGTATGGTTACATTTGGGCAACCCCTGCAGGGTGTACATCTTATCGATAAGCCGCGTCCGTGGTTATGGACGACTTGGAATTGTATAGCTTGATCATAGAACAACTTACACCTTATTTCCTGTTGTTAATAAATTGCTAATAAAACCCTTTCAAAAGTGTGTGTGCCTTTGCAATACCTCTTGGCGAAGGGGGATCGCATCGGCTGTGTTATGTTTGCAGAGTATAGAACTGTTACCTTGTGCGCTCTCTTATCTTCTCTGAGTAGACGGATGTTGTAGCGTGTCTCTATTGGATAGTAGCTTTGCTGCCGCTCACTCCACATATAGCAGGGTGAAGTTTATACCGCCCACCGCGAGCATAGCCGGTCTTGTCTCGCAAGTACGTGCCAATGGTACTTACCCTCGCCTTCCTTTCTTTTTGTCTCCTCCCCCTTCGTCTGGCAACCGATGGCCCGACTTTGACAGTACGAGATGACGACGTTAGCAAGGTTACTCTTAGGCTTGGCACAGGCGGGGTTATGGACGCCACTGGTTATCTTCAGGACTCTTAGTCCAATTTGTATCTTGTCCGTACTCGGACGTATTTGATCTTCTGTATGATTTGGATCTTTGTATGTATCTATTTGTATCTTGACTCGTTGGAGTCGTTGATGTAATATATGTTTCTTGTGGGCTCTATTGTAATCCTGTTGCAATGTTACCGCTCGTGTTAATTCCTCTGGCATCACGTGTGTGATTCTTCGCGCACGTCATGTCGGAGGGCGTCTCTGAATCGATATCGTGCGGATTTCGGCGGGATCGCTGGAATCCTCATGGTACCGGTTCCGGGGCGTCACATGAGTACCAATAAATAAGAGGATTATAATGCATGTGGGTGGATCATTGGTCGATTTGGATGTTTTGTCACTAGAGTATTATTCGTTCCATCGGCAAAAGAAATGTACTATTATTTGTCCCGTGTGGGTGGATCATCGGCTCGATTTGCGTGTGTAAGGGTATATTGCCCCTATGTGTGGTTTTGGTAATTAATGACAACCCCTATGGACTAATGTTTTCATTGAGTTTATATGAAGGAATATTCCATATGTACTACTTGTAGTTCATGTGTTGGATTCAACTATGGATGTCATGAAGATAAAGATATACCTTGTGTATTGGCATAAAGATCATCGATTTAAAGATATATATGTGATATGATCAAGAAGAAGAAATGAAGATGGAGTTCTTATGTGGAACTCAATATTAGTCATGCTCTAGCTTATGTGATAAGCAATGAATGATCAAGATCTTGAGTTCTTGATTCCAAGTGAAGAATTCAAGTTATGGATCTAAATCAGTGTCATGATAGTCTCATAAGTTGAGCTATGGTTGACTAAGATTTAGAGCATGCAAGCAAATGAAGAATTCTATATACACCTCAAGATAGTATGATAGAGCATGAGAAGATACAAGTTTGACCAATATAAAGAGTGAAGAATAGATTCAAGTTTAGTCAACACATGAAGCATGAAGAATGTGCCACGAGAAGTCATGTGGTAGGGTAAGCCGTGTCAATTATGCTTTATGAACTAACCCATCATATATGTTCCCTTGTGTTGTCTATGTGGGTTAGGTATCTTCCCATGGGCATGCATCAAAAGTGAGATCTCATATAGCCCATGAGAGAATGACATCACGCGTAGACCCGTTTTGACACGACAGTGTCTTTTGGTCGTGAATAACAACCAGATTGGTTTCGTTTAATGTATTCCCTGGTCCGATAGTTTCCATATTTTGATGTTTTAATTATTGGACCGTGTCAAACCCACTACATGGTGTTTACGTGCCGAAAGTTTACTTTTGTACACATGTATTGTTGTACGTAACATGTTTTATTTTTAATCTCACGCGTTTAATTATTTATCAGCGGTTATCAGTTTTTTAGTATACGTGGATTAACCAGGTGCCTCGAAAAACATCCTTATTTTGCTTTTAGTATATAATAGATACATTAAGGACGCGTCTAGCGGGCGGCCGCGTGCCCAATAGTCAAACCGAGCGGCCGGCCCAAAAAGGAAAGTACCTGTCGGCTTTTCGTCCAAAAAGGTAAGCCACCTGGTCCACCACCTGGGTGCCGGTTGGCTGTTTCTAGCACGCACCAGATCCCGAAAAAACAGGCGGGAGATCCTCTCTCCAATCCCGCCCAAACCTAGTAGCTCCCCCATATCCCAGATCCCAAATAACGCCCAGATTTATCATACCTGGACCAAAACCCTACCAGCTCGAGCTCCAGGCTCTTCGTCAACCTGGAGCTCCGTTCGTCTGCCTCCAGCTCCCCATCTCCCTTCGTCACCTTCCCAGCTACCTTCGTCAACCTCCCAGCTCCCTTCGTCAACCTCCCAGCACTCCATGTCTACGAACCATGAACCAAGCATCTCCAGAACATGAAGATTTCCAGTGGAATCTTCAGATCAGGTAACAATAACTGAACAGAAAACCTTCAAAAATTGCCTATAGATCCTCCTATTCCTCTCCTGATAGCCTTCTTTTTTCCTCAAAGAGAAGCTATGGGACATACCTGCTAGTTGTCTGTGAAGTTTCTTGCCTATACAGGAGTAGGATTTGCTCCTGCATCTAGATTGAAGTTTCCCATCTACATTGGAAACTAGCAGGCAACTTTTGTTCTTGTTAGCCCTGCATACTATGTGCCCATGTAGTAACAGGCAAAAAACCTGGGCAGAATATGCAACTGGTAGCCAATTTGAAGCAAGTACTATGAGGAACTGCAAAGCTGGTAATAATTCTAGGATGAACAAGCAAAAGGAAGCAACTTTGTTACCCATGCATGCAAATTCCTTGGCTAGTACAAGCAACAAGTAATGTTTCCCGGGCAACTTGTAAAAAATAGGGTGAAAATAGTAGAGTAAGCTACTTTTTACCCCTATGCATGCAACTTTCATGCATAAGAGAAGCAACAAATAATGTTTCCCAGGCAACAAGTAATGTAGGATGACACAAAGTAGAAGCAGGTAACTTTGTAAACCATGCAGGAAAATTCAATGCTTAATAGAAGCAACAAGTAAAAATTTCCAGGCAACAAGTAATTTGCATGACTGCACTATGGCATATAGTAGAAAATAGAAGTAAGTATCCATCAACAAAAGGGAACACATATTCAACAGTGGTCTTGTCATCTAGTAGAACTCCATGCTATGTACAAATCCACATATCTGCAAACTATATCGTGCAACTAGCAATAAAAGTGTACTTTGTTCTAGGTAAAGTAGCAATCGATGTTGAGGAAGTCATGATGTTGTCCTTAGCAATTTCTGTTGCACTTTATATCTTCTTTTGTCAACGATGCCTATGCGTATATACAACAAGGTGTTAGCTCCAAGTCAAAAATGTAGTTATAAGAAGCAATATTGCAGATGCAATACATAAGTAGTAAGGCATGAACATAAAAATTGGTATTATGTGGAAGCAACAAAAAAGAATTCACTATCATCATCATCATCTTCCCTAAAAAACCCACCTGGTTTTTGCTACATGTTTGTGCATGTTAGTTGCTTTGTTTGTGCATGTTAGTTGCTTTGGTTGTGCATGTTAGTTGCTTCCATGCCCATGTTAGTTGCTTGTTTTCACTAACTATTTGCCTGAGTTACAATTTGTGTTGTTGTAATTGCTAATGGATCATTTGTTCTAGGTCCCTGGTACTCATGGAGTGGATTTCCTTGATCTAAATGAGGTTCCTTTTGATATTAATGAGGAACCTGGTATCTTACCTCCCAATTATTTTACACAACTGTTGGATGAGGCAATTGACGAGTCTCCACAGCCACCTGTGAACACTCACGCCCCGGTTGTTAATGTAGAACCTGCTGCAACAAATACATACACAGGTCCTTTTGTTGCTCCTACAGAAACTACTTCAATTGCACAAGATGGAAATGAGGATGAGGCTTCGTCCCAGCCAAATGACCCCCATGTTGGCATGCGCTATGATACGTTGGAGGGTGCTAAGGAGCACTACAATGCACATGCTGCAAGGAAAGGTTTCTCTGTGAAAGTAAATAGTAACAGGAGGTCTACAATCACCGGAGAGAAACAGAAACAGCAGTTCACTTGCAACAAACTCAGGAGACCAAGGAAAGATGATGGTGGGGCTGAGTTGCAAGTTGATGTGGGGCCAATTCCTGATTCTGTGTCTGAAGATGAGGCTGATATTGAAAATGCAGAGCTTGCTTCCGTTGTGGCTGATCTTGCTGCTCAAGGGCGAAAAGAAAAGGCGCCCAAGAAGCGTAAAAGAGAAAATATTGTGCACACGTTTTGCAAGGCCCAGATGGTTGTGAAGTTAATTGATGGAAGATGGGAGGTTATCCACTTTGTGCCTGAGCATAACCATCCACTTATCCACAAACCATCGCTCACAAAGTATCTGAGGTCACACCAAGGCATGCCAAAGG